>NC_051183.1:58427070-58527069 GCF_013339695.2 Rhipicephalus sanguineus
ACGTACATCGATAGCATGTCGCCGAGCGTGCGGTTGAAGCGTCGGGCGTTGTAATTGCGTCGGTGAAGGAGGTTGTCGCGAATGGCGAAATGATGGGCTTGACGACGCAACGCGCGAGTGGATGGTGTTGCCGATGGATCAGTGAGCAAGTCTATCAGTGAAGCGATCCACTGATCCTTGCGCTGTTCGGTAGCGATGGTGTGAATGTCGATGGAAGAAACGGAATTGTGAGACATTGAGCTGTGGGTATTGTCGTCAGGCAAGGGGGAGCGCGAGAGTGCGTCGGCGTCAGCATGCTGGCGTCCGTTGCGGTACAGCACGCGGATGTCGTAGTCCTGTAGGCGAAGTGCCCAGCGGGCGAGGCGGCCTGATGGATCCTTCAGTGATGATAGCCAGCATAGTGCATGGTGGTCGGTGATGACATCAAATGGCGACCATATAAATAAGGTCGGAACTTCGTAAGGGCCCAGATAATCGCCAGGCATTCCTTTTCGGTGACGGTGTAATTGGTCTCGGCTTTGGTGAGCGTACGACTTGCATATGCCACGACATATTCAGGGAACCCTGGCTTGCGCTGCGCAAGGACAGCGCCAAGGCCCACACCGCTGGCGTCTGTGTGTACCTCTGTAGGAGCCGTAGGGTCGTAGTGGCGTAGTATGGGAGGCGACGTCAACAAACGACGGAGCTTCGCGAAAGCTTCGTCGCACTCTGACGACCACGAATTGAGCGGCCCATTACTTCCGAGGAGCTTCGTCAGCGGCGATATGATAGTCGCGAAGTTTCGAATGAAGCGTCGAAAGTAGGAACACAGTCCTACGAAACTGCGCAGTTCCTTGACGGACGTAGGTTTGGGGAACTCGGTCACGGCCCGAAGCTTCGCTGGATCGGGGGAGAATACCGTCCTTGGACACGACGTAACCGAGTATTGTCAGCTGCCGTGCTGCAAATCGGCACTTCTTTAGATTCAGTTGCAGACCGGCCTCGCTCAAACGCGTCCAAAACATGCCGCAGGCGTTGAAGGTGCGTGGAGAAGTCCGGAGCGAAAACAACGACGTCGTCGAGGTAGCATAAGCATGTGTGCCATTTCAGGTTGCGCAGAACGGTATCCATCATGCGCTCAAAGGTGGCGGGCGCATTACACAGCCCAAACGGCATGACGTTGAATTCGTACAAGCCGTCGGGCGTGACAAAGGCGGTCTTCGGTCGAGCGTCATCAGCCATAGGTACTTGCCAGTACCCTGAGCGCAAATCAAGAGATGAAAAGAATTCTGCGCCTTGCAGGCTGTCAATCGCGTCGTCTATTCGCGGTAGTGGATACACGTCCTTGCGAGTGATCTTGTTAAGTCGTCGGTAATCCACACAGAACCGCACAGAACCGTCCTTCTTCGCCACAAGAACGACAGGAGACGCCCAGGGGCTGTTAGAAGGTCGAATAACATCGCGGCGAAGCATCTCGTCGACTTGCTCGTTGATTACACGGCGTTCTGTGGGAGATACGCGATATGGACGTTGCCGCAGTGGCGGCTGGGTGCCAGTGTCGATGCGATGCGTAACGGCGGACGTGCGGCCGAGAGAAGTTTGAGCGACATCGAAAGAAGAGCGAAATTCTTCCAACAGGCCCAGAAGCTGGGAACGCTGGACTGGCGTAAGGTTGTCAGCAATGGAGGAACCAAAAACATCAGCGGTTGAGGAACCAGACGTGGAAACAGCACCGAGCGTACTGGAACTGTGGCAGTGCATTTCATCTGGTTCGTCCATAACTTGTTCGTCTTCGAGGGTTCCACGCTACCGAGACATTCCCCTTGCACCAACGTTACACTGTACGGGAATGGATTGATAACAAAAAATAGAGGTGCTGCCCTGAGTGACTTGCACGGTCGCGAAAGGCACCAGCAAGCCTTTCCTCGTGCAAACACGGTCCGATGGCGAGAGGAGTGCAACGGTGTCGGAAAGACTTGCGCAGTAGACTGACACCGCCGTTGACGAGTTTGCAGGCACCTTGGTGTCGTCTTTGACATGTACCTTGCCCGCAGCCGATGGATTGTCTGCCGGCGTCCAATCAGGGAACGGTGAGAGCTCTATTTCGGCTGGTGCGCAATGAATGACGGCGTCGTGGAGGGAGAGAAAATCCCATCCTAGGATGACGTCGTGAGAGCAGGCAGGAATTATGATCAATTCGACGGCGTAGAGAGCATCCTGAATAATGACGCGGGCGGTGCACACCGCCTTAGGGTGAATACTTTGGGCGCTGGCTGTACGGAGGGAGAGACCAGAAAGTGGCGTCGTCACTTTTCGCAGTAATCGGCTAAGTTTGGCGTCCATGACGGATACGGCGGCTCCAGTGTCGATAAGGGCAGATGCGCGAACACCGTCCACAAACACGTCTATCACGTTCGATGGGCTTCGCTGAGGGCTTTCGCAGTTCGATAGCGTCGCAGCCCTTGCCTCGTGGACTGCGACGACTAGTTTTCCTGGTCACGTGAGACCGGACGTGGCCGCATAGGCGACAGTGAGCGACGTCGTGGAGACGGTGACCGGCGGGTAGATGTTGCGGCGCGGGACGTCGGTGACATAGGCGGCGCTTGGTCATAATAAGGTTGCTTGATTGGCTGGGCAGGACTTGATGCGACCCGAGGCGGCTCCATGCGATTGCAGTAGCGTGCGACGTGACCGGCGCAACCGCACGCGAAGCAGATGGGCCGGTTGTCGGAAGTGCGCCAGCGGTTCGCGGGTCGCATCCATGTCCGCAGAACGGGACGGCCGAGACGGCTGCTGATATGAGGGCATTGTGGGCAGGTGTCGGGGCCTGGGGACGACGTCGACGTACGTAGGCGGCACAGCCGCGTCGAAGGCCTGGGGTCCGACGACGGCTTCGGCGTAACTTCGCGGTGCAGCCACAGGAATCGCTGGGGGCGGCCTGGCTACAGCTTGCGCGTAGCTTAGTGGCGCATGCACTGGAGGCGGTTGGTGGTATTCAGGAATGACCTCTGCGATTTCCTGCTGAATCGCTCGGCGGAGAGGAGGCAGGAGAGTAGTGGGCGGCTGGTCAACACGCTGCGGTGGAGCGAAAGCCAGTAGAGAGATCTGGCGGGCAATTTCCTCACGCACGAACGACTTGATTTCGGCGAGCAAGGTGGAGTGGTCGGAAATGGCCGACAAGCCCGCGAGATCAGCATCGCGTGATGGCGGTCGACGGGTCATCAAGCGCTGCCGGCGCAGCTCCTCGTAGCTTTGGCACAGCGTGATGACCTCTGCCACTGTGCGAGGGTTTTTGGCCAGCAGCATGGTGAAGGCATCGTCGTCGATGCCTTTCATAATATTCCTGATTCTGTCAGACTCCGGCATGCTCGCGTCGGCTTTTTTGCACAAGTCAAGGATGTCTTCAATGTAGCTCGTGAACGATTCACCGGCCTGTTGTGCCCGTTCACGCAACCGCTGTTCGGCTTGCAGCTTACGGACGGCAGGGCGGCCGAACACGTCGACGATGGCGGTCTTGAAATCGGACCACGTCGGGAAGTCGGATGCATGGTTGTTGTACCACATGCCTGCCACACCCGCGAGGTAGAAAACTAAGTTGCTCAGCTTGCCCGCTTCGTCCCATTTATTGGGAACACTCACCCGCTCGTAAATCGCGAGCCAGTCCTCCACGTCGGTGCCATCCGCGCCGGTGAAGATAGGAGGGTCACGGATGCGGGGGACACCGGGACAAGCGGTCGGAGCAGGAGGCGGCGTTTGCTGAGCGGCGTCTTGCGGCATGGTAGATGGCACGGTACGGGATCGAAGCTCCAGGGGCATCGAATGGAGACCGAAGTTGGGGTGACGGTACAGCACTCTCCACCACTTTGTTAAGACGTTTATTGACGGCGAGATTGACGGCGACGATGCACAACGACAGAGCGCAGACTCGCAGACTCTCACGAGCACGAGCACGAGGGGCGTGCTCTCCGAGAATAGGCGAAGAGGGTGACCCACTAGGAGGCGCTTGAGAGGACGACCCATTAGAGCTTTCCAATGCTTCTCTACAATACATACATACATACATACATACATACATACATACATACATACATACATACATACATACATACATACACACACACACACATACATACATACACACACACACATACATACACACATACATACATACACACATACATACATACATACACACACACATACATACATACATACATACATACATACATACATACATACATACATACATACATACATACATACATACATACATACATACATACATACATACATACATACATACATACATACATACATACATACATACATACATACATGCATGCTTGTCAAGTTGAAACTTCGCGCTTGTGTTGTCCTGTGTCGTTCGTCTACTTTCAGTGCAATAAAGTTTACGCTATGAACAACCAACTGGCCCCTACCCTGGCTATTCCATGCAGAACTCGTAAATTCTTTTCTGTACCATTTGGACCTGTTTGTTAGGACGCGCCGAAGGCACGGATTGTAATATTTGTTTTTGAGGCAAATTCAGATTGCGCTGGTCGACTGCCTCTTCTGCAATATGCAAATTAAAGTGGCACCAGGATACCTCGGCCACCCGCTCATTGGAGGTTTTACCTCTACACCTGCAAACACGGCTCTCGCTTATTGTCGTTCGCTAGCGAAAGCACTCGAAGTTTTATTGCTGCACTTATAAACGTACAGAAACGCCAATAATTCAGCTGTGTTGCACGCATAAAGAGGATTATAAACGTGTCAAAGTTTTACGGGCGCATCGAAACCTGGCGTAACGGCCGTAGTAGGCCACCAAGTGAAATATGCGAAACTTGGATCGACTCCCCAGCTGCGATAAATCAAGAAACCATGCAGTCCGTCTGAGCACGTATCAAGCCGAATCCGGCCCGAGAGAAGCGTGCTCTGAATTCGACAGGCATTTGTTGCTGGGTGTATGGGCGAACCCATTGCTTCGTGGCTCAAGCCTCGAGCGGACGTGTATAGTTTTTAGACTGGTTGTGTTTTATATCGGAGAGCAAGTCCGTTCGTTGTTCTTCTCGAACAAACAAGGTAAGATGAATGTAGTGTTCATAAATCAGTTACAAATCCTTGCACCGCTTAGCTTTCTATTCTGTTTTGTCTGGTCTGTTCTCCTCAACGAGGAGAACTCCGGAAATTGGAGGGTTTCGGAAATTTCGACCGCCTGGGGTTCAAATCAATGTACATGGGCATGAACCGTTTTCGCCTATATCGAAAATGTGATCGCCGCGGCCGGGATTCGATCCCGCGACCTTTGGGTCAGCAGTCGCTCACCATAACCACTAGACCACTGTGGCGGGTGTAAAGAGTCGTTTCATCTGTAAGAAATACTTATTCGTTGAAAAAACTGCCCCTGTAATGTCTTAGAAGCTATTCCAGGATGTCAAATCTTTTGTTTCTTGAATGCGCTTTCTTGTTAATGACTTGATATTGTAGGCCGTGCACTATGTTACAGAGTTCACGTATAGGGCTGACGCGCTGGAGTTTTGAGTACTGTGGCGGAGCCTGGTGGCGTGCGCCGAAGTGCTTGGGTAGTCAAAATGGACGCCGACCGGGCGAGTTACGCAGTTCTCAGTTGCTTTAAGCGTTTACTTAATTTTGCGCCCAGTTTTCAGGCTCAAAAAGTGCTTAAAACGTACGCAGGAACTTGTCCGCTATGCCTGCAGAGCCTGACATGTTTGACGAGCGATCCCTGCTTCAACAAACCGTGCCGAAAGCAGGTGGTCTGGGCGACGGCTCTGAGCAGCGCGCGGTCCCGAAGCGCGGTCGCCGCCGTTATTGTTGCGTGGTTAATTGCCTCGAACAATGGGGGTAAGGATCCTAATGTGCGGTTTTACTGGTTCCTATGAAAGCCGTACGAAGTGGAGCGACGGAACCGCGGGATACGTGCCGTCCGACGCGTGAAGTAAGTACGCGAGCAAAACGTGGTTTGCAACGTAACGTGCTGATTACTTTTCGTACGCGCGTGCACGCGTTTATATATATATATATATATATATATTCCCTGTGTGCAGTCCAGACGGCACGCCGTGGCTGCCGACGGCGATCACGAGGATATACAGCCGGCATTTCGTGCGAAACGAGAAAAACGATGCCATGAGTCTCCCTGCGTATGTGTCTACGATTTTTCCGGCAGATTACAGCCGGCTGCTTCCAGCGGCCGGCTGTAAACATTGCGCGCCGTCGCTTCTCGACCGCCACCGCACGCTGACAGAATTTGACGAATTCCCTAGAAGCAAATGTTGAAAATTACGACCGTGCATGGGGAAACGGCACACGACGCGAATGCGCTCATTCGGGCCGCCGACGGCTAGCCTTCGTCTGGACCTTTCTTGATTCCGTTTCGTCGTGTAATGCAAATCATGTCGGTTTTCTTAACAGCAATCTTTCGTTTATACACTGTCGTTAATCGCGCGAGCATGCCTCGTAAAACTTAACTCGAGTTCAACGTCGTATGAGATTCGCTGCACTTGCGAGTTGCAGCGCGCCGAAATGGTTCCTTCAATCTCCTGCACGTCGTAAACATACTTGACGTTGACGAGCTTCTTGCGTTTACGCAGATTGCTTGGCCTGAAGAACTCAGCCACGCCAGAAACTGGCCGAGATCCAATCGGAGCACAGCCGACAGCGGCGGCTCCATTGCGCATCTGAGCTTAGTGCTGCATGCGGCCGTCTGTCTGACTACTCGAAACCAAAGAACTTGTCGTAGGGGGCGCTTTTTAGCACCGTTTTCGCAGCGCCGCCTGGGCAGCCAGTCAGGCCTATTACGGGCAAGGAATGACAGTTAACTGTTGATTGCTTGAATGACAAATTGTCAGTCTTATTAAGGCGAAATCCTTAGATGCCTCATCAAACGCGAAAATTGACCGTCGGCGCCCAGCGGCGCCGGGAACGAGTGATGCAAACACTCAGCATCTTAGCATCATGTGTTTTAGAATAACAGAGCGCTCAGATAGTTGGTAAGTATTCATTCTAAAAAGACAGCGCGGGCAAATACGGACAAAAGAAAAAAGTCAGGACACCACAAACGCCGTAAGGTGCTTCCGATCCAGCGTTTGTGGTGTCCTGACTTCTTTCTTGTGTCGGTGTTTTCACGCCCTGTCTTTCTAGAATCATCATGTAATTACGCCACCATATGACGTAACGATTACGGCAAGTTTGCAAATTTAGTGACGCCATTATGACGTCATTATGGCGTAACTGTGATATAACGTGACATTATGACGTCATTACATGACATCGTAGCTTTGTCGAAGGTGACCCAATTACGGAGGCAACGCAAAACCAGGTAAGGTGTGTTGTCTTCGGGCGTCGTAGGAGTCACGAGAGGTAGAAGGAAGATAGAATAATTTAATAAAACATCAGAAATAACATGCCACAGAGACAACACAACGCCACACAGGCGAACACGCACGAGAGTCTCACTCGTCAACGTCGTCTTTTTCTTCCACTGCTCACACCAGCACGCGCGCTTCTCATAGAGGCGCTAGCGATGTGCTAACATTCGGCCATTCTGATAACCTTAACGTCCTGGTTAAGGCGATCTCGACAAAAGTTATTTGACTCATTTTTGCATGCAAATGCTCGGTCATCCTCCTATTTCAATTACTTATTAAATGACACACGATAACAAGATAAACAAGAAACAATAAAAACACAAGCAAACGACTACACCCAAACACTGACGCCCTAAATTGATCACAACACACAGGAATTCACCAGTTCATAACGTTAAACTCTGAATAAAATGTCATATTTTCCGGCCATATTGACTGGCTTGACGTTGTGGAAAGCCACAAAAAATGGAGAAAAACGTTTTGTACTAAATCACTCCTCACTGTAAAACTATCCGCACACACAGGAAAACAACATCACAACACATAGTCTCATAATCTGGTTGGTAACGTGCATTTGCGTTGCAGAAGTTGCCGTACTAGATTTGCTTCTTCCTCTAGGGACTCTTCAGTTGTGTCATCGTCCTAATGTGAAGTTCGAGCTGTATAATACCGTTTCTCTAGTTGGGAGACGTGCGCGGTTGTCGCAAATCGGCCTTCCTCTTTATGACGGAAATCAGCGATGCGGTAGGTGTCCGCTGGCAAAACTTGAGTGACAGCAAAAGGTCCTCAATATTTCGGCTGAGTTTTTGTCGGATTCCGTGTATGTGCTGGAGCCTTGCTAATAAATACGATTTCCCCAACGTCGTAAAGCCTTGCAGGGTAGTGTCGTCGATCAAAGTCCTGTTCGGCGGCATCCTGTTCGTCCAGTAGTCATTCACGAACCTGCGCTCTAAATTCCTGAGCAGGTTGCCATGGACTTTTCATGTCGGCAAGCTGTTGAAGAGCACCTCCGTAAAAACTCGGCTTGTAGGCATGAAGCATCTCAAGGGGACTCTTGCCTGTACTTTTGTTTATGGCGTTGTTCAGGCTGCACTCTACTTCTTTCAAGTGGACATCCAAATCATGCTGCTCAGGATCGTCAAGGGCAACTGTGATTTCTCCTTTCCTTTCACCAAGCACATCCAGTCCACAGTGCCTATAAGCGACAGGGCTTGTCACAGAGTGATCGGTGGAAAAGGTGATTAAATTCACCGTATCTCTTTAAAGTGCAGATTCTTCTCTGGTTCTTCGTTTCAGGCTGTTGTGTTCTTCCAACGGCACTAGACCTGCGAAAGGGCAATCGTTTAAGTGGTAGAAGCGGAACGTGCTTCCCACTCTGGCATAAGTAACGAAGGGCAAGTCGGTGAAGGTTCGGCCCACCAATAGGTCAACACACTGTGCGTCATCAGGAACCACTAGCACGGGAATCTTCTCGGCCACAATGCTATCGATGCTAATCTTTGCTTTGCAGTGACCAAGGCTTCTGGTTGCTGGTACGTTCATGTTGCCAAAAGCGTACAGAGTAGGTTCCTGCACAGTCTCGATGCCGCATCGCGCCGCTGCTGAAGCACGCAACAAACAACCCGAACTGCCCGTGTCGATGAGACCTACGAGAGCGAAGTCATCGTTGAAAAATACTTCCTTGAGCAACACATGACCGGTCCCGGTGCAAGGAAGTGCTTCTTTGACGACATTAGACTCGTTACGCGAGAAAGATTTGCAGTTGCCTTGCGTGTGGTCAGTTGCTTGGCAACGCTGACACTTAAGCGGTCGGTTAGGCTCCGGACAGTCACGTGCTATGTGGCCGTAGACATCGCAGTTGTAGCGCTTGCGCTCACCGTGTTGCTTGACGGGTGGCAATCCCAGGCGGCGGTCTGTTCCCTGGGTTTCGTCGTTGGTCAATTCTTTTGTCATGGGTAGGCTGCGCTCCGAACCCGGTGATGATGCAAGGCCTCGCTTGCGTGATCCAAAAATTTCCCGCCGTTCTCGTTCGATGTGCTCGAACTCTAGGATGTCATGAAGTAGGTCGTCGTCGTCGTCATGCGTCCTTCCCAAGAGCACAGTGCAGAGTTCTCGGGACCTTAGCCCCGTGAGGATTTGTTCTCGCGTATCGTTGAAGTCGAGGTTAACTTCGTGGCAAAGACGCACCTTGGAATGAAAGTAGGCGGTCGTGCTCTCGTTACACTGCTGCACGCGCTCTTGCATCCTGTGCCATCTTTCCGCAACGCGAGTTTGGCTCACGAAGGTACGACGAAAACGTACCTCGAACTCTTCCCGCGGCGTGATTTGGGAGCTCCTAGAACGATACCAGTCCCTGGCAGCTCCAACCAATCGGGCCTTGGCAGTTTCCAGCGTGTAGGCAGCTGGCCTCCCGTGAAGTATCGACGTTCGGCGAATGTTCTCAATCCACTCGCGCGTCGAAGGAGCGTCCTCGGAGCCGTCGAAGGCACTGATGTTTTGACTCAAGTCCGGGATCACCTGGAACGTTGGCGCTGGTTGAGGCTGCGCCGCGTCGGCCACAGTCAGTCGTTCCAAGAGTGTCGATAGCAGTCGGTCCTTTTCTTCGAGAACTTGAAGGAGGCCGCGAGCTGCGATCGTGTCTCCATGCCCAGGGTCCGTGTATCCACCGTCAGTCGGGTTGACTCTTCCGTCGATGCGTTCCATTTAGGGTTAGGTTAACCAGTTCCGTGCACAGATCAAATTCACGTTCACTCTTTCGTTCGCGACTGGATGGTACTCCCACTTCTGAAATGTTGTCTTCGGGCGTCGTAGGAGTCACGAGACGTAGAAGGAAGATAGAATAATTTAACAAAACATCAGAAATAACATGCCACAGAGGCAACACAGCGCCACACAGGCGAACACGCACGAGAGTCTCACTCAACGTCGTCTTCTTCTACCACTGCTCACACCAGCACGCGCGATTCTCATAGAGGCGCTAGCGATGTGCTAACAGGTGCTTCCGATCTTGGAGGCATTGCAAAACTATGTTATGTGCAGAAATCTTTCGGAGGGTCGCGAGGCAGCGTCAAGACATCGATTGAGAAGAAAATGAAGATGGCTTTCACCTTCCGGTCGTCCTAAGTGAATGCATGAGGGACCCTGTGAGTTTTTGATTGATTAATTGATTACTTGGCTCGTTAGCTCATTGAGTGATTGATTCGTTGACTAGACTGATTGAGGGATTTGTTTATGGCCTGAATAAATCGCCCAGATCTAAACGTGTGGTTTCCGCTGAAAGTAATGAAAAAAATACAGCTGCTTTCATCTATAACCTTTACAAGTGACTCGAAGAGAGCCATCATCAATATATCGAAAGGGAGCATAAACATCAGAGCGGCGAGGATTTTAAAAAACTGCCAGCGTGACAAAATAATTGAATTAGTATGGGTCCCTGCCCACTCGGGGAACCCTGGGAACGAGGAGGCGCACCGCGTAGCCCGAGGTCTAACAAACCGGGAGGCGCGTCTCTCGGACCCGGTCTACCCTGATGAGGCACCGACTTCTTTTAATGATATAACGAATATCTATAAAAGTGAACGGCGAGTCTACCCTCCGCCCGATGAAACCCTCACGAGAGCGCAGGCCACGATCCTTCGCCGCATTCAAACTGACTCATTTCCTTTAGCGCCAGTCCTCATCGGCTGGCGCTAATTACATGTGGATCGGTTAACCCAATCCACCAAAATTGCAGTGCGCAAGAATTGGCCACACAAAATCACATATTGTGGGGCTGTGAAGGCTTTCCTCCCCCCAGAACGCTCCTGCCAGCTCGCTCACAGTCAACGTGGGAGGAGCTTCTTAAAACTCCCATTAAGGAAACGCAGCTAGCTATTGCTGCCTGGGCCGAAAGGGTCGCTGCCCACGTGGAGCCACCCTGAGGACCGCACCATATGTGTAAATAAAGTTGATTCCTCCTCCCTCTATAACCTTGGCTTCAGAGATAATGATTATCACTTTATTTCTTTGAGGTTTACTGTAACCTTCGGCTTACAGACTGGCACTCACCTTTATTAAGGCGAAAGACTTAATAAAGGTGAGTGCTCAGGTAAACAACTCAGCCTGGAATTCAGAAGGGTTGCTGATCGGGCGAGTTGCTCATCCATGAACGTAGCGTGTATTATCGTGGTACATAAAAGAAAGGGACACAGCACACCTGCATCTACGTCTGTGTCGTGTCCCTTTCTTTTATGTACCGCGCTAATACAGGCTACGTTCACCTCCGCCTGGCGCAACTTCAACGAGGAATAGGAGTTTTTCAAAATGACGACTAGTACGCAGGGAAATGTGCTTTTGAATTATAAAAAAGTAAGAAAAACAACAAGTCATTATTTTGTACAGAACCTTGCATTTTTTTCTAAGGAATGACGAGCATGACAGCCGGAATACATCTTCAGCCTTAGGGATAACCTCAACAAATTTCCATCTCCGTCAGCCAGTCACGTACCGTATCTGCATTAGCATACATAGTAGTCGATATGAAGTCGATTATTTAAAGGCCCCAGCGTAAAAAAAATGCTCATACCGCCAGCAGTCATGCTTCAGCTGTCAGCGCATTTCAAGAGAATCTGGAGCCCACTTCGGTATCTAATTGTTAAGACCCATGAACAGAAAAAAATAAATGAAATCGTTTAGTCTAGAGCATGAAGAAGGAAAATATTAGCGACCGCGAATAAGGGAATCGTAAAACACTAAAGATATAGAAAAATATTCTGAATCACGCCTATGGTAAAACCAAGTTCGATATTTTATGCAGCGCTGAGTCCGTCATGTCTGGAGGGCCGAGCCAGAAAAATTGCGTTGAAGAAATTCTGTAATTATGAATAAATATTTCCGCAGAAATGATGATCATTTTATATAAGTTAAAAAAGAACGTTTTAGATGAGAAAGAGAAAAATTGAGTGAAATAAGCGTGGTTTTAAACCAGGCTGAATTTTTTTTTTTTTACCTAGTGGTGTGTGGTTTCCTTATTCCAGGTAGCCCTGGTTTGCCGCCAACACCCGTGCGCTGTGCGAAAACAGGAGTCAACCTTCAGGGCTCTGTGATGTAATGAGTGCCCGCCACTGAGAATTTTATCAAAAAAAAAATACTAGAAATAAATTGTATTCCTTGCAACACAGGAAAAAAAAGACAAATGGAGTAATTTCATCCACTTCATTCACACACAAATAAAAGTGATATAACAACTGCAATGGGCTAACTAAAAAAGGAGGCGACACGTTAATCTACATACAACTTGAGCCATTTCATTTTTGTCGTCATGTTTTTCACGCTAACGTGTTAATAATAACTTGTACAACCAGTAGCCAGAACCACTCAGTGCTACTGCATGACCTAGAATCAAGGGAGGTATCAATAATCACCAGTCCGGGAAGTTGCGAGTTTTCAACGTAATCAATAATAGCGATACAGAGGCGCTAAAGCAGTTCTACTTTAACCTTTGTACAATAACACATTGTACACAGTGACACATGGACACATTGTACCTTGGAACTGCGTTGGGAATTCGGTAATGCGTTTGTGAGCCACGTGAAGCACGCTTATAATTGAGCACACTCAGAGAAAGACTACTTCTTCCTATGGCCGAATTATTGGTAGGTGAGTACACGAAATGCAAAACACTCTCAAGCAGTGTGACGGAACGGACCGAAAACCGAAAACGAAAAACCAAAAATAAACGATATTTTTCACCGGAAGGAAAACTTAACCGAAACCTTATCTATTATTTCGTTCCGGAGTGAAACCGAAATTTTTTGTCGCAGCTAAAGCTGTTATGAGATCACAGCAGCTGATTTTGGCGCCATAGTTGTCCGCCGTCACCGGTGTCCGTGACTGCTATCGCGTGAAATAAAAAAAATTGATTGAGAAACAAATTTTTATGATCGGATGTGATTTTAACCCGCGCCCTCCGCGTGGCAGTCGGGTCTTCCACCGCAGTGACACGCTGGTGCTTGTTACTCCTTCGCAAAAATACTCCACACAGCCGTCATGTCGGGCAAGGAATCGCGTTAAAATATGTAATATAGCGTGGCAGAAGAGTAAAAAAATTCGGCAAATCCCACTTACCGTGGGAATCGATGTTATGCGAAGCATGCGCGGGGTGGTGACTGGGGCATAATTTTTCACGTTGAGCGAAACGTTACGGAATGACGCCAGAGAAATGTGGAAATTGTATAAACACACTCATATGCTGAAGAGTCGCATGTGTATTATTTAACCAGTTGTTTACAGCTGTGTAACGATGCCAACAGCAACATGGGTGTTACCATCACCAGACGCGGTAAGCTGATATGCAGTGCTTATATTCTTCAATACTGAATAGCGCGAATCCGAACAGCACAAAGAAGAAACACAAATGCACACGACAGGCGTTACTCGCAACTAAGCTTCATTCAGCAAAGTTCCCCTGGATATACACACAGCCGAGTGGCACACGCAGGCGCACTGCACGTACGTTACAGTCACAGTTGCGTTACAGTTGTTATGCTTATACTTATCTGTTATGACGGGAACGCACGAACGTTTCACGAACCCGTGTGTATGTGTAGAAGGGGTTCTTGACAGTTCTTGAACAAGGTCGTCATCACCGTGATCAGTGAGCACCAGCAGCTGGACCGGACTTGTTAATCGGATCCGTTCGTGATCGCGGCTACGAGTGGTCTAAGTGTAGTGAAGTGCGAGGTATAGCACAGCTGGTGGAAATCCTGGATGGCTCTTATGATGAAATGATCTATGACGCCTCCTGTCCTGGACGTGGTAGCGAGGTCTTTGGATGACCTGTCCACATTCAAGCCGTCTTTCACGCAGAATAAAGACCAGCTGTTGTTGGGTCTTGATAAATCAATGTTGAAGTCACCGGTAATGATGAGAGGCCTGGTTCTCTCGGCAGATTTATTGTAGGAAGCATTGACCCCGGTTTTTGCGCACTTGACGTGGTCCACGTTGCGGACCACGTGAACGAGTGCGTGGTAGTTGAGCGTCTTCCAGGGGTGTTCTGTCTTCAGCTTCCTCACTTTCCATGTGTCCGCCACGGTGGTGTAGCGGTTACGGTGCTCGGCTGCTGACTCGAAGGTCGTGGGTTCGATCCCGGCCGCGGCGGTCGCATTTCGATGGATACAATATGCTAGATCCTATGTACTGGGCAATCTCGGTGCACGTAAAAGAATACCAGATGGTCAAAGTTAAAACCCCAACAATTACTATTATTGTCACTTTCCTTGCGTGTCATAGTGTGTGTTCGCGTTTACTGTGTTGGTTGAGACTTTGTGTCATCTGTGGCACATACCCGCATAACATAAACTCTGGTGTGCGGGTATGTGCCACACGTAACTGAGAGAAAGGATTTCACGACGTACGCAACAGATATTTTGCGTTATTCATATCATGACCAGTGCATCGTGTTCACCATACGCCGATCCCCTGCTATGCCAATTTTGGTATATTAGAAGTCATGGAGACGACCAGGAGAGCGCCCATACGTAGGCGGCTAGATAGATAGATAGATAGATAGATACGTAGATAGAAACGCCCAAAGTGTCTGAGGTTCGCTAAGAAATGCTTCGCATTTAATAACAACCAGTCATCACACAATGCTAATAGCGCAAAGTGTGTGGTTTAATGCTTCCCACCAGTGTTGCGGAGTTGCCACTCCATAACTGGAATGACTCCGAAATCATTCCACATTTTCGCGACCCCAGAATGGAATGGGAATGGAATGGGGACAACGCTTGGAGGAACGGAATGAGAATGGAATTAAGCGCATTTTGAGCGGAATGGAATGGGAACGGAATTACGTCTTCTTCCAAAAATAGAGCACGTTTTCGTGTACTTGCTGTTATTCAAACTTCAAACATTAGTAAGTCAGAGCCTCGAAATTAACAATAAAGCAGTAATTTTTAAATGGCTTGGCTGATTACAAGCGCGGTACATTTAAAAGTAACGCGCCTACTACAAACCGAGGCATAATTTAGTGTACAAACAAATGCACCAGCCTTCCAGATACCGAAGGGAGAAACAAATTACCCCTGCGAGTGGGTTCCATTGATACCCCCACACGAAAGTTGCGAGTACTCTGTGCACAGCCTGATCTTTGTCTCACGAGCGCATTAATACCTGACACACGTAAATTAGCTTTGCGACAAGGAAGACATTGCATACCTGCGCACAGGCGAACACAGAAAGTTCTCCTCACCCGTCCATGCTTGCGAGGCGCGCTTGACAAGCGTGAGTGCTGACGAGCAATGCGGCGCAGTGCAAAGTATTCGATGCAAAGGCGCAAGGTGCCCGAGCGGTGCACTGCTCTATTAGCAGCAGATATAGAGGATTTTGCTCCCCATTAACCAAATCTTAGTTTTCTCCATACTCACGACCGCTCCAGATGCGTGGCAAAACTGCTTAGTCTTCTTGAATACGACTTTTGTCAGAATAAAAATACGCTATGTCGTCATTTTAGCATCAACACATTTAAACTCAAAAATATTAAAACACCATCATTCGTTCATACATGCTGACCATGCAAATACTATAGGTAGCAGGAGGACTGCCCCTATGGGAATTAGTAGAGTGATTGTACTGCACGAGATATGTCACCAAGTTACTATCCCTCGGACTTGGTAACGTGTTTTGCGTGCTTTATGGGGCGTTCATTCTTAACTCGATAAAACTATCAAGATGTCTTGTCTACGTTGAGGAATTACAGAAATGGAATTGAACTTCCCGAGTGCGAATAGGCTGTGTTTTTTAATTCCGTGGTATTGAAAAGATTGGAATTGCGGCAAGTTCTAATTCCCCGGAATGGAATTGGAATGGAATGGAGGCGGCCATTCTGCAACACTGCTTCCCACCCACTGCAAAGTGCTCAGCCATAATTCTTCATCATCATCAGCCACAGCACAAAGTGCACATAATGCCTTACAGATGTGTAGCGGGTACCACGATTCTCCGAAGAATGACGAAAAATGGCCGAGTGGGAACTTCGCTACTTCGAAAAAATTGCGATGATTTAGGGCGTCGTGGGTACCTTGCATGTGTACTTGTATTAGTTGCCCTAAGAGACTCTACAACGGGCTCTACGAAGTCCGCTCTTCTAACTTTCGCTGTGACTGTTCTGCGCGGGCCTGGCGATCTTTTTATCAGAACAGCGGTCTCGCACATAAGAGAGTATACTCAGTGACGTGCTGCTTCTGAGATCGTGCTCACTACCTTGACACGAAGCATCGAGCCCACAAAAAAAATTCGTATTTGTCTTTTGAGAAAATAAATAGTATGACTTTGAAATTTACACTGGTTTGTGCTAGTTTGTAGGATTTCGTGGTACAGTTACTTCCGCTCCTCTGAAGAACTTGTTTTACCCTTGTCCCACTTTCTTAAAAGGAGGGCAAATGACTACATCACAAATCCAATGTCTTTAGTGATTACCTTAACTTCGAATTTTTTTAGACAAAAAAAAACGTGTTTTTTCGTTCCGGAACAGAAACGGAACGCAACTTTTTCCGGTGGAACGAAGCTAAAACCGAAACGAAAACCATTTCGTTCCGACACCCTGCTCCCAAGAGCGACTCTTGGGAGCAGGGTGTCGGAACGAAATACGGCAGTGTTAAAGCCGTCATTATATAAAAAAAAGAAGCATAAATAGGTATGGTATATCTTGGCATAACTGATATTACTACTCTGTTTTCTTTAGTAACGGCTTGGACCTTTGAACATGGCCTTCGTGACAGCGTACAGGCACGATTTGCTTTGGCACTTTATTTCAATTGTAAATTAAAGACCAATCTTTGTTTTAACAAATACCCTGCCTTCACAGGTATTAAAAGAAAACAACCAAATATACTTCCTTGAAGGACGAACTTGCAGCGCTCTACACGACACAGCAAAAACAATGCAAAAGAGAAACGCTGCAGCATCATCGGTATGGTCAGAACAAGGGTTGATTTGTGTAGCATTGTTGAAAGATTAGAAGAGCTGCGCTTAGTCTAAGTACGCAGAAAACAGCGTGGCGCTGAACGGCAGCTCTAAAACTTTGTTGCTTCCTACTTTTACAATCGCAAACAACGACAAAGAAAAGAAAGAGAAAACGTTTCGGAGCACACTGGGCCTTGTTGAAGGGAAGACAAAGTTATCTCTTGTTAGGATTAGGGTCAAGTTTTATGTGTAAACGATCACCTATGATTACTCTCAATTCAAAGCCACTCCTTATTGCATTGTTCCTGCCAGGGATGAATCTGGAAAATACGGCTTGTCGAATAAGTGAATAGGGCGGGCCGTAGTGAAGAATGCGGGTGTGGCAATAGCTTTTTACTGAGATGAGGGATGTGTTGTAACAGTAATGAGCACTATTGATACTTTACTTTACAAATCTATACATCCTTTTTTTGGAAATACACACGCAGGCAATTGAAAGTGGGAAAAAAAAACTCAATGTATGTCATTACATACAGAGTATGCCTTGGGATAACGTAACACGATGCCATCGCAACATCACATCATTACTCACGTAGGCCACGTGAGTTTAGCACCATTTCATTCGCCTGCTGTGTTTCGCTCAATTTGACGCTCAACGAGACACTTTATGCTTTCGCCTTAATATTGCATCACACATGAGCAACGAAGTCAGGATTTGACACTCCAGACGTGTACAGCGTTTAGCAGATGGAACACCAAATATGTTCACGTAAAATTACTTCCGAAACCAAAAGTCCTTCATGCGGGATTTAAATGTTTCGTTTGTTTCGCCCGGTGGTACGCTTTTGAAAATTTACTTCCTCTACTCCCGCACGTTTCACAAGTTTATTTTTTTTTGTTCTAACTGGCTAGTGCGCCAGTGCAAAGAACGTCTTGCAATGTTAGCCGTTCCACAATATGCCCTACGGGTGTGACACCTAATAAGAACCTTCCCGCGCCAGGCCTGACGGAGGAGACAGTCGGAAACATTTATTAAAGTCACAAAGCCACAGAAAAGTCTACGTTGTAGACACGATGATCGCAAATGTGGGGAGCACAAATATTGATCAGGGCACGAGAGAAAGACATCGCTTCAGTGAAATGGCAGAGGGCAAACAAAAGTAAAGAAGAGATAGGAACGAGCTCGGTCGATTGAAACTCCTATAGTAGTATTGTCAAAACAATATG
Source organism: Rhipicephalus sanguineus (assembly GCF_013339695.2). Classification (NCBI taxonomy): domain Eukaryota; kingdom Metazoa; phylum Arthropoda; class Arachnida; order Ixodida; family Ixodidae; genus Rhipicephalus; species Rhipicephalus sanguineus. The sequence goes on from NC_051183.1 coordinate 58,445,607, forward strand.
GCAGCTTCGACTTCGCAATTTCGAGGACGTCAAGCGCTCTGCGAAGTATTGATTGGTACAGTGAGCTCTCGTCTATCAAGATCGATGGCGCCGACAGAAAATAAAGAAAAATGTGGCTCTGGGATTTTAAAGTAAAATAAAAACAAAAAGTTTTGAACTGATGGTATCAGAGTCGAAGACACGTGTGCTTGGAATGGGGGTACTGTAGACCAGGGTTCTGTTGAAGTCTTGTACTTCGGGACGTTCGCCTCTATATCTTATAGGTTGTAATTGAGCTAGCATATAATTGCAAAAAGTGATCGATTGATTGATTAATTGATTGAAGACCTAAGGTGCAAAGCGCTCGAACAGAATCAGTTACTACAATGAACCTTTATGATCTATAACGAGTCCAAATTGTTTTGCAATAACTGTTTCTAATTATGCACCTCATGAGGAGTCAGCGCCGCGCTGGTGTCTGCCTTGTGTCAAATTGGCTACTTTCTGAGCCCGTATGGCGGCAGAAATTGCTGGTTGGTGCCATGACTACTTTCTGGCTGCTCTAAACTTCTATTTTGGTGCATTTAGTAGCCATTATTCTTCTTATTTGCAGATAAAATACCGAGCAAGCCTAACGACTACGCTTTGTTTCCAAACTTATCTGACGTGTCAGCCAATGCATGTGCCTGTCCTCCCTCCACCAGCAGTCAGGTGCTCATTGAGGCACCTCAACGCAAGGCGCGGCGAGCATGGCTGGACGGAGCGACGACGTTCTTGTTTTTGTTCGCCTATATTCAACCTGACTCACACCCACTGTGGGGGATTACGAAAAATTCAGTGGTTTTATAAATTAAAACAAACTTTTTAAATGTAGGAGTTACACGGTATAGTTTGCCAAATTAAAGATGAAAATTATGTGCGCATTTTGCCTATTAAACTGACGAAGTTGAGCACATGATGGCAAACGGGTGGCTAGCACGTTGTTCACGTTGACAGCCATAGATGCTGACGCTACGAGCCAGTTTCTAATGGCGATGCGCAGCGCGTGTTCTCGTGCGCACGTGACAAAAACGGAGATAGAATGCGCAACAAAATGGAGTGGAACTGGCCATCTTCCACCAGATATCCCTACTCGAAGCTGGACTGGCATTGTGGCAACTACTAATCAATTACGGTCCGCGGCTTCAAGCACGAGTTGCTTCTACGTTAATGTTTCTACTGACTGGTCGATGGAATGTTCCAATCTTACTCCGTCTCTGGCAATTTCCACATCTGTTCTACATAGTCTATCTGAGGGCGCACGGAATTTATTATTTTCTAATTTATTTGCAACTTGCTTACGGCTGGAAGACCAAGCAAGAGGAGAAATAACTATGCTCTTATTTGTATGTTATTGCGGATTCAAAATGGTATTATTCATTGTTCACTAATACAAAATCTTTTCATAATACCGCTTTTCTGACATTAGGCTATCAATGTGGCGATAACATTAAAAGACTTGGCTATTTTGGCTACTTTTAACTTGAGATCTGGCTCCTTTTCGAATCTACCCAACAGAAACCTGTCAGGCGGCCACAATTACGCATTGCCTAAATGTACCTGTTTGAAGCATATATGTGCATTAAATTCAACGTATTCTAACGTATAAACGTATACGTAAACGTATACGTATTCCACGTAGAAGAAGAATGGACGTCATGCTGGCGCAGGTAATAGAGAAAGTTCGCGTAAATAGAGGACGTTTTTGAACTGATATTATCGCGGTAAAACATTCGATTTTTCTATACTGGAGTAATACGTGTGTAAGTGCAAAACATGTCATGACAAAAATACAATGGAGGACCTGGGTATGAAAGACGATATAAGTTGAATTTCTTGTTTTTTGACAAGTACACGAAGGCACGGTAATCTGTTTCTTCCCGCTTCAATTTTTTATGGTACGTTATACTGAATTGGTTTGCAATGGGGTACATACTTTGTTAACGTATACCACTAAGCATCTTCTAACGCTTTTCAATACATACCATATAAGATTTGCTCACTTGGCCCAAGAAACACAGGCAGTAGAGAGAAGGATGCGTGTTCATATTTATTTTAGCATTACTCTGTGGTCTCCGAACAAGGCAGTAGTTCTAGAAAAGATATAGGCTTGAAGATATTAAAGATACTTGAACAGGGAGTATCACTGTAGCCAATCTTTCGACCAGTGGCTCTTTTCGAAACAAGACCAGTTGCTGCCTTGAAGAAGACTTGACCACTTGAAACGTTGGTTCCAGCAACAACCCCTGTTCTAGGACTTTTCATCTCTTCAGTGGTGCCCGAACAGCTTGAATGTTAGTGGCAAGCACGCTTATGTCTTAATCATAGGCGCGCCATAATCATGTCGCGCCAAACGCCGCGTGAATGACTCGGACTCCTGAAATTCAGGTTGTTCCCGTTGTGTTCAGTAAAACGATTTCAAACTAATTTTTATCCATGGAATCGTGAAGGCTTAGACCCGTCGCGCCATCTGCACTGTCATCCTGAAGCTAAAGCGAAGGGCTTTCTTTTGCGCCGGCCACAGGTGACGCTCGTTGTCCGCGCAGATAAAAACTTGCACGACGAGACAAATGATGGCTAATTTCTTTTTATTTCAACGTTCATAGGCCTGTAGTTACATCTCGCTACTAATACAATTTCTGGCAACAATTCATACGCTAAACTTCGCATCTTCCTTCTTTACGCTGCTGACGCAACAGCCTAGCAGGAGAGTCTTTCACAAATTTAACGTCATCTTCAGAAAGTGAGAGTTCGAAGTTTGAGCCGTTGTAACTGGCGTAATACTGTTTCTTAGATAACTTTGCGAAACAGTGTCTGCGAATTAGAATTATAAATCGTATCATGGGATACTGTTGTAAGTTTTAGCACAGGTTTTACTCAAGTGTGAAGGAGTTCAGGCTACGTGACTGACAGAGAGATCTACGGAATTCAACAAAACGTATTCTTGTAGAGCCCCAACTAGTGTAGCCAAGATTTTTTTATGTATTTCACAAAACAATTTTATTGAAATTTGGATGACCGCGAAAGTCTATTTATTAGCAGTCACAGCACGTTTTTTAACATGACCGCTGCTTGTCTGCAAGATAGTGGCTTTTCAGTGCATTGGGAACATAGCCGAAGATCACAAGTTCAGTAAAATAAAAATAAGGGTAAATGTTGGCATCACACTTGCTGGTGTGGGTCACGTAACTGACAGCTCCGCAATAAGAAAGGTTGAAATACATTCAGCTATGATTGTTGTATTTGCATACTTGCTGATTTCCTTTTCATTACCAAATTAGTCCGTGTTCACATATGAACAAAAAAAAAACACTTTTTGGACAACTTCGCGCTTAGATTTACTGGACGTACCTGTTTCTGGCGCTAAATTTATCTCCCGAAAAGTAGACAGCGGAGACATAAACGGTAAAGCACCTAACTACGAAGTGTTTAATGACAGAAGAAGACACCTGCGTGCGCCTGACACCTGTTGAGCAAAAGAGCACCATCCGGATCATACCAAGTGAGAAGGCAATACGTATTCTCTCTTTATCTTCCCGGTGCTTCGAGTCAGGAAGCACAGTGCACGCACAGAACGTGCATCAAAACTTCTTTTTGGGTGAGTTGGTTCTGTGAAGAGCAAAGGAGTAACAGTGCGAATACACACCCACAAGAGAGATGACACGGATACACAAGCACTGACTGACAACTGGTTTTAATGACAGAATGACACACCATATATATGCCAGAGTGAAGCATGGAAAAGAAAGAAAGACAGATGAATAACAAAATTTAACAACGCACAGCGCCAACAACACAAAACAGCCAACCAAGGAAAAACAGCAAAAAAACGTGACGTAAGACCGACAGCCGCATCCAGAAGATAAAACTCAGAATCAAGAACGGCAAAAGATGGGGCGCTCACGCACTTGTTTTAAAGTTTCTTAATGTGATAGGGTCTAAACTGACATGTGCAGTCTTTTCTTCACTCCTACCAAGAATCGTTGTCCCTTCAAACGGGGCCTCACATCATCTGCACTTAATGACATGCGCAACTAATTGTGCATACTTGTCATCTAGCTTTCTGAATATTTGTGCATGCTCCCCCAAACGGTCACTGACACAGCGCCCAGTTTCGCCAACGTTGAACATCCTACTTGGCATGGAAATGCAATACATCACTCCAGTGGAACACTCAACGAACGGCGTCTTGTGGTTATTGTGGCATCCACGTTTACTGGCGTTGCAAATACGGGGGCACAGCTTTTCTAGCTTATTGTGGGCAGACAAACAAGTTCGGACCCCGTGCCTACTTGGCACCTTCTTAAGATTGTGGGAAAGCTTATGAACATCTAGTACAACCTCAGGCCTAAGAGCCTTCCGGTGATCCTCAGTCGTTGTACGTCCCGTTACACATTTCAACTTTTGAAGGAGGGTTTCAGAAACAGCAGTCAAGACCGAGCTGGGAAACCCTGCAGCCGAAAGACGGCATAGTTGATTGTCAAAACTAGGCATCATTTAATGCGGGCACAATATTTCAAGAGCAGATTCCGGGCACACCAATGCTATAGCTCTCTTAAATGTCTTACAATGTGCCGAATCAAAGCGCAGCAAACCCTTCTTAGCCCTCGGGTAGTAGCCCCAGCAAGCGTGTCCATCGCAGAACGTTACTTAAAGGTATAAAAATTGTAAAACAGAATGTTCGGGGAGTTCATGGGTAAAACGCAGCCCAAATCCCTGTGTACTAAAGCAGATAAAACTTCACCTATTTTACAGGGTTAGGTTAAGGCGGGCTGTTTTTCTAAAAGCACTGAATATCATCAACATACCTAAAAGTTCTTAAAACCGGCCCCCCTATAAAAACCTAATCTACAGTCTTGTCAACCTTAGCAAAAACTAAATCATACCCTATGCATATGCCTTCGCGCTGCGAAACGCCTGTAGCTACAAAAGCCCCGGCGCTATTCGCACACAATGTGGTAAATAGTTTTCACAGAAATAAGTATTTTCTGACGCATTTAGAATAAGTGAATCGATGATGTTTCGTGTTTCTGGCGTGAACGAAAGAAGTGGAAAAGATCTGCCCCGTAATTATGACCCGCCGCCTGCACAGAAACGCCTTCAAGTCACCCGCTGAACCACTAATATGCATTTACTCCATTGGCGGTGCACAGGCACAACTCGGCAAATCCCACGCGTTGTGGGAATAGGTTTCATGCGAAGCAGTCAGCGAGTACTTCTATGCTGTATTTTATGGCTTTGAGCTAAGTGTTACGAGGTGGATCGGCGTGTCTTGTAAGTGTAGCAGCTGTGTGCACATCATGGGCTTACCAGGCACGTCGACAACACTGGCGTTTAAAGGGCAACTTTTAGTGCGACGTAACGTCAGCCCTCACGTTAGAGTACATACCCGTCAGTATTATCGGAACTAAGCGCACTTTATGGTGCAATATTGTGCGTATAATACGTAACTTTCGTTAATGTATCTCTCCGGGGTCGAGCAACGCTTCAATATAGTCTCAGGTGCTCCCCACACAAATCGGAGTTGTTACCTTACAGAAAAGAGAAAGGGGGGAGACCTAAGGGCTGGAAGCCACTATCCGAAAGTGATATACATATATTGACCGAAAACGAGGTTAATATACCCAGAGTCGACACGATGAGGGTACTCGGCTTTTTTATAGATGCCAATGGCAGGAATCCCATGGCACTCAAGAAAATTATCTTCAAGACAGAGAACGCATACCGGATGATCAAACGACTTGCAGGGAGACAAAAAGGCATGAAAGAGGACAATCTTATCAGGTTGATCCACTCTTTCGTGCTATGTCATATTGTCACGTGGTCGTGACGTCGATGAAGACAGCAGTCGGCGTTTGCAGGATGAAACTGTTTATTTGGCCGAACTTGTGGCCGGAAAATGAGAACTAGAACTACAGCAATACACGCTGCACAAATATAGCGGCGAACAGGGCGTCGTCCGTCGATCAACTGACAAGCGGTCAATCGCGTCGGCTTTTATACAGGCGGTATCGAACTTTCCAGCAATATCGCTGGTGGCGGCGTTATCTCTAGACAAAGCTGGAACGTTCGCGTGCGGGGCGCAATCTTAACAGAACGATCTACTATAGACGTGAAGCTTCTCGAACAATGCTTCGCGGACAGCGTCGAGCGTTGATAACCGTCCCTGCCGGTCAAACCCGAATACATCAAAACAAGACAAGAACAGGGCGTGGCATTGCCCCCCTCTGAAAAAGCATCGTCCCGATGCTTGTGAAAGAACATAGAAGAGAGAAAAAAATACAAGTGCATACAAAAATAAATTACAATAACAAAGGAAGAAAAATAGAGTCCCCAGGTTCGCTAACGCGCAAAAAACGGCTTAAGGCGCACGACATGGACGACTTCAGGTCGTGCGCGGCGTCGCTGGGAGTTCGTAATGCCGTCCAGGATCACCTCGTAGTCAAGAGCGCCGAGGCGTCGAAGAACCTTGTATGGCCCGAAGTATCGCCGAAGGAGTTTTTCGCTAAGCCCACGTCGGCGTATCGGCGTCCAGACCCAAACACGGTCGCCGGGCTGGTATTCCGCGAAGCGTCGTCGAAGATTGTAGCGACGGCTGTCGGTGTGCTGCTGGGTCTTGATGCGCAGGCGGGCGAGCTGTCGAGCTTCTTCGGCACGTTGTAAGTAAGCGGCGGCATCGAGGTTTTCTTCGTCGGTGACGTTGGGTAGCATGGCGTCGAGCGTCGTCGCCGGGCTCCTTCCGTAGACCAACTTGTACGGAGTCATCTGCGTCGTTTCTTGGACGGCCGTGTTGTATGCGAAGGTCACATACGGAATGATGGCATCCCACGTCTTGTGTTCGATGTCGACATACATGGCCAACATGTCGGCGATGGTCTTGTTTAGCCGCTCGGTCAGGCCATTTGTCTGTGGGTGGTACGCTGTGGTCCGGCGGTGGCTTGTTTGGCTGTATCTCAGTATTGCCTGAGTTAGGTCAGCAGTAAACGCCGTACCTCTGTCGGTGATGAGAACTTCTGGGGCGCCATGACGCAGGACGATGTTCTCAACGAAGAACTTCGCTACCTCGGCGGCACTGCCTCTAGGCAGGGCCCTCGTCTCGGCGTAGCGGGTGAGGTAGTCTGTAGCTACGACGATCCATTGTTTCCGGTATTGGACGTCGGGAACGGACCCAGTAAGTCCATCCCGATTTGCTGGAACGGCCGTCGAGGTGGCTCGATAGGCTGCAGAAGTCCGGCTGGCCTAGTGGGCGGTGTCTTGCGTCGCTGACAGTCCCGGCAGGTCTTCACGTAACGAGTGACGTCGGCGGAAAGGCGCGGCCAGTAGTACTTCTCCTGTATTCTTGCTAGCGTGCGAGAAACACCCAGGTGTCCAGCCGTCGGGTCGTCGTGCAGAGCCTGGAGGACATCTGGCCGCAATGTCGAGGGTACCACGAGAAGGCTATCGGCTCGAAGCGGTGAGAAGTTCTTCTTTAGGAGAACACCGTTGCGCAAGAAAAATGACGCCAGTCCCCGCGTGAATACCTTCGGAACAACGGTGGTCCTGCCCTCGAGGTATTCCACAAGGCCCCTGAGTTCTGGATCCGTTCGCTGTCGTTCGGCGAAGTCGTCGGCACTTATGATTCCCAAGAAGGAGTCGTCCTCCTTGTCGTCCTGCGGCGGTGGGTCGACGGGGGCGCGAGACAGGCAGTCAGCGTCGGAGTGTTTCCTTCCGGACTTGTAAACGACGGTAATGTCGAATTCTTGAAGTCGTAGGCTCCACCGTGCGAGGCGACCTGAAGGGTCCTTCAAGTTAGCTAGCCAACACAATGCGTGGTGGTCGCTCACAACTTTGAAGGGCCTGCCGTAGAGGTAGGGGCGAAACTTGGATGCAGCCCAGATGATCGCTAGGCACTCCTTTTCTGTTGTGGAATAGTTCGTTTCTGCCTTTGATAGCGACCGGCTAGCATAACTGATGACCCTTTCCTGCCCGTCAGTCTTCTGCACAAGGACGGCGCCGAGTCCTACGCTGCTTGCGTCGGTGTGGATTTCCGTATCGGCGTACTCGTCGAAATGTGCTAGTATAGGAGGCATCTGAAGGCATCGTTTCAGTTCTTCAAATGCTTCGATTTGCGCCGTTTCCCACTTGAATGGCACGTCGGTCTTCGTGAGGTGAGTTAGCGGTTCGGCGATTCGTGAAAATTCCTTGACAAAGCGCCTGTAGTAGGCGCACAAGCCGAGAAAACGGCGCACGGCTTTCGTGTCGGTGGGGGGCGGGAAGGCAGCGATGGCAGCTGTTTTCCGCGGGTCTGGGCGAACACCACCCTTGCTGATCACGTGACCCAAAAACAGCAGCTCCTCGTATGCAAAGCGGCACTTTTCAGGCTTCAAGGTGAGGCCAGAAGTCTTGATTGCTTGTAGCACAGTGTCAAGGCGCCGGAGGTGTTCGTCGAAGCTTGAAGCAAACACAATGACGTCGTCCAAGTACACAAGGCAAGTCTGCCACTTCAGTCCAGCCAGCACGGTGTCCATAACGCGCTGGAACGTCGCAGGTGCCGAGCAAAGACCAAAGGGCATAACCTTGAACTCGAAGAGGCCGTCCGGTGTTATAAAGGCAGTCTTCTCTCGGTCTCTCTCGTCGACTTCGATTTGCCAATAGCCGGTCTTGAGGTCCATCGACGAAAAGTACCTCGCGTTGTAGAGTCGATCCAGGGTGTCGTCTATCCGTGGGAGAGGGTAGACGTCCTTCTTCGTGATTTTGTTCAGGCGGCGATAATCGACGCAGAAGCGTAGGGTTCCGTCTTTCTTCTTCACTAACACCACGGGTGACGCCCATGGACTCTTCGACGGCTGGATGATGTCGTCGCGTAGCATTTCGTCGACTTGTTTCTTTATGGATTCGCGTTCTCGCGTTGAAACTCTGTACGGGCTCTGCCGGAGTGGCCTGGCATTTTCCTCTGTTATGATGCGATGTTTTGCGACTGGGGTCTGGCGGATTCTTGACGATGACGAAAAGCAGTCCCTGTATTTCAAGAGCAGGGTTTGAGCTGTTCTTGTTTATGCTTCGGAAGGCTAGGATTAACGTCGAAAACTGGTTGAGAAGCTTGGTTCGTCGGTGTTGGCTCGGAAGAATCGGCGATGGCGAAAGCCATCGACGTAGCCGTGATTTCTTCGACGTAGGCGACTGTCGTGCCTTTGTTTACGTGCTTATACTCGTTGCTAAAATTTGTGAGCATCACTGTTGCTTTGCCTCCCCGCAACTCTGCTATTCCTCTGGCGACGCAAATCTCGCGGTTAATCAACTGGTGCTGGTCGCCTTCAATGACGCCTTCCAGGTCTGCTACTTTCTGAGAGCCGACGGAAATGATGACGCTGGAGCGAGGGGGAATGGTGACTTGGTCTTCCAGCACATTCAAGGCATGCTTCCCTGGCGGCGTGTACCGCGGTAATGCTTTTTCTGTAGATAGTGTTATCGACTTCGATCTGAGGTCGATGACTGCACCATGAAGGCCTAAGAAGTCCATACCAAGGATGACATCTCGGGAGCAATGCTGAAGGACTACAAAGCTTGCGGGATAAATCCGGTTGTTGATGGAGACCCTCGCTGTGCAGATTCCTGCCGGCGTTACTAGGTGACCTCCCGCTGTGCGGATTTCGGGGCCTTCCCAGGCGGTCTTGACTTTCTTCAGCTTCGTCGCGAACGGTCCACTGATGACGGAATAGTCGGCTCCAGTATCGACGAGAGCGGTGACGTTGTGGCCGTCGATGAGAACGTCGAGGTCACTCGTTCGTCGCCTACCGTTTCGATTTGGTCGCGGCGTCGGATCACGGCTACGTCGGTTTGTCCCGCTGCTTCGTCGTTGTGTCGTCAGGTCTTCTTCGGGCCGTGAAGTTTCGACGTCAGGGCTTCGTTCGGCTTGCGGCGTGTTCTCTAGATGTCGTTGCGGCGTTGTCGTCGGCGGCGGAGGATCTTCGGTATTTCGTCGTACAGCAACCGCACCTCCATCGGTTGCTGCCCTTAGTTTTCCGGATACGGGCTAGGTGACCGGCCCCGTGTTGGGCCAGTGTATGGTCGGCGTTGGGGAGAGACGTAGCGGCCTGTCGACGGCGAACGGGAAGGTTGTCGGGGCGTCCATTGCGTTCCCGCGAGGTAGTCGGCGATGTCACGTGGTCTTTCCCCTCGCTGTGGACGCGGCGCGTCGATGGCGAATCCACGCAGTCCCATCTGTCGGTACTGGCAGCGGCGGTAAGTGTGGCCAGCCTCTCCGCAATGGTAACAGAGTGGGCGGTGGTCGGGGGCGCGCCAAACGTCGGTCTTCCTCGGCGTGTATCGTTGGCCGGCTGGCGGGCGGTGTGACGTCGGTGGCGGCGGCGGTGGTGCCTGGCGGCGGAACTGTTGACGCGGCGCGGCGTCTTGACTTGGGCGAGGAGGGGAGGCGTTGCGTCGGGCTGCAGCAGCATAGGTCACTGCTTGCAGCTGCGGCTGCGCTGACTCGGGGGTGCCCAGAGACTGCTGGATTTCCTCTCGGACGATGTCAGCGATCGACGCAACTTCAGGCTGTGGTGAGGGTAAGAGCTTGCGTAGTTCTTCCCGCACGATCGCTCGGATCGTTTCGCGCAGGTCGTCGGAGCCGACAGCATGAACAACTGGGTTGTCTTGAATCGATCGGCGATTATACTGCCGGTTGCGCATTTCCAACGTCTTCTCAATCGTCGTCGCCTCTGAGACGAACTCTTGGACTGTCGACGGTGGGTTCCGCATTAGCCCAGCGAAGAGCTCTTGCTTTACCCCTCGCATGAGCAAGCGGACTTTCTTGTCCTCGGGCATGGCTGGGTCGGCGTGTCGGAACAGTCTGCTCATCTCTTCCGCGTACAGCACCACGTTCTCGTTTGGAAGCTGCACACGGGTTTCCAGCAGAGCTTCGGCCCTCTCCTTGCGGACGACACTCGTGAATGTGGCAAGGAATCTTGTGCGAAAAATGTCCCACGTCGTGAGGCTTCGCTCTTGGTTCTCGAACCAAGTTCGGGCAGAGTCCTCCAAGGCGAAGTAGACGTGTCTTAACTTGTGTTCATCGGTCCATTCGTTAAAAATGGCGACGCGGTCGTACTTCTCCAGCCAACTTTCCGGGTCTTCAGCAGATGATCCGTGAAAGGTCGGTGGTTCCTTTGGGCGCTGTAGCAGCACGAGTGCAAGCGGCATGGTTGCTGTCATTGTCGCTGTTGTGTTGGTCATGGTCGGGGTCTTCCTGGTCTTGTCGGGTAAAGGCTGGTATTCTGGAGGTAGTCCTTGTGTCCTGCGGCTTGCTCGCTGTTCGGGGTAGGCGTCGATGTCTTCGTTGCGGCCCGGACTGGGTTCACGGCCTGACGGGGGCGACCGGAACATGAGCGAAGCAGCACCTCCACCAGATGTCACGTGGTCGTGACGTCGATGAAGACAGCAGTCGGCGTTTGCAGGATGAAACTGTTTATTTGGCCGAACTTGTGGCCGGAAAATGAGAACTAGAACTACAGCAATACACGCTGCACAAATATAGCGGCGAACAGGGCGTCGTCCGTCGATCAACTGACAAGCGGTCAATCGCGTCGGCTTTTATACAGGCGGTATCGAACTTTCCAGCAATATCGCTGGTGGCGGCGTTATCTCTAGACAAAGCTGGAACGTTCGCGTGCGGGGCGCAATCTTAACAGAACGATCTACTATAGACGTGAAGCTTCTCGAACAATGCTTCGCGGACAGCGTCGAGCGTTGATAACCGTCCCTGCCGGTCAAACCCGAATACATCAAAACAAGACAAGAAGAGGGCGTGGCAATATTTCATATGCGGCTTCCATGTATAACTGGACACAGTCCCAATTAAAGAAGCTAGACGCGGCGATCAAGAAAGTCATCAAGAGTGCACTAGGTCTCCCACTTCGCACCAGCATTCAACAATTGCTCAAGTTAGGGGTACACAACAGGACTAGAGAAATTGCGGAGGCTCAAGAAAGGTCCCAAATAGCAAGACGCTCTACAACTTGCACGGGCAGATCGATCCTCAATAGAATCATGATCAAGCCTGTCATCGACCAGGAGACATACACTAAGGTACCACAGGACTTTGCTGACAGCATCATCGTAGCTCCGTTGCCAAGAAATATGCACCCCACCTTCAACGTCGCCAGACGGGTAGCCCGGGCTAAGGCTTTATTGAAGAAGTTGGATAAAGGAGGCAGGGGGGCTTGCTTTGTCGACTCAGCCACATATAAACACCAAACTAAGTTCGCCGCGGTAGTAGTAGACCACCAGTGCAGGTGTACTAACTGCGCCACGGTTTACACTTCCAAACCGGAAATCGCTGAACAGGTTGCCATCGCGTTCGCCCTGACGGATGATCGATACACCGAGATATACAGTGACTCAAAATCAGCCATAGAGCCTTCAGCAGGGGCAAGATCGCACCACAAGCAGTTCGAATTATTAATAGTAAACAGGCCATTGATACACATTACATATATTGGTTCCCAGCGTACCTTGGATCACTCGATGACATTCCGATGAATCCAAATGAATCGGCCAACAGCGTTGCCCGCGAACTTACGGACCGGGCCGTTTCTACATATGGCTTTGATTCTGCTGGATTCGAAGATCAACGACGGGATACGCCCACGACATATAATGAAATTACTAAACATTACTACTTGGGGAGGAGAGAGTTTCCACCCCCTCACAGTAGACTAAACAGAGCACAAGCGGTCAATTACAGGCACAGTCTTATTACTCACCAGCACAGGCAAACGCATGGTACGATATAAAAGATATGGATGCTGTTTGCAAGGCATGCAAGAAAGAAGTATGCACGCTTGAGCATATGCTCTGGGAGTGTGGGTCGCTTGGCCCTGGCATTTCCCGGGAACGGTTTACAGGGATGATAAAGTCTCACGACCATATTCCCCAAGTCCTGGCTGTCCAGTACGCCAGGAAAGGGCTGGGAGGCTTGACCTCCCAGTCCCGACGTGGGATTAGCCAGGCAGGTGGCAACACCCTGTACAGGACCTATAAATAAAGTTATTTCCATCCATCCATCCTTTGGGCACTTCTTTTCCGCAAAACAAAATACCGCTCATGAATTACAAGCTTTTCCATTTTGCCTACACTGTAAGCTTTTTTAAACATTTAAGGGCGTTTTTATTTGTCGCAGGAATTACTTGTCTGCATGGTCAATATAGGAGTCAAAAAGTATGTAATATGAAGTATTACATTGGGCACTTCTTTTCTGCAAAACAAAATACCGCTCATCAATTATAAGCTTTTCTATTTTGGCTGCACTCTAAATTTTTTTACACATTTAAGGGTGTATTTATTTGTCGCATGGGAAAACCCCTTCCATTGGTTTTAGGAACACCCTAAACACAGGGTGTTTATGAACACCCTTAAAGTATGGCTGTTAGAACAAGCTACACCCGTTCGAGTGGGAAGTAATGCATAAAAACACCCATCAAAAGGTAGTAGTTACACGGAGAAGCATGTATGAACCTTCTTCCCTGTCAGACCCCTTGGGGCTCTACAGACATCAGCGTGCATCTGGTCCGTTTAGGCGCACCCCAGAATAAATGTTCCCGTTGTAGTTGCCCTACGCAAGAAGAAAACTATTGGTGCCACGAATGCACTTTTTATACCTGCACTTATGCAGCTGATAAAATAAGGTGCTGTGGCCTTGAATGGACAGCATAGCATCAGTGTATGTGTTTGGAATCAACTGGAACACACAAAGTACACTCTGGTCGTTCTCCTGGTAAGGAGATAGTTCCAACTCATGCAACATTATAAGTGCTCAGAATGTCGTTTTTTTCAGCAGGCCACCATAATATCTCTTTTCTTGGAAAACACACGAGTGAAGTAGAAAATTGCGCATTGCTGGAATTGTGAAACCTTTCCCACTTGCTCAAAAGCAGTGGATTGTGGCTCCAACACAAACAAGTGAGCAATCGTCTCATGGCACGCACGTTCCATCCCATACTGAATGCAATGATATGCAGGAAATGCATGGAATAGGGACATTACGACCACAACCGCACTGCAGAAGCATGACCTACATAACAATAGTAGAAAGAAAGGTTCAGAGAAATTTAAGGATTAACCCTTTCCAAGCAAAGACAACAGAATCATTGGTAATCGAATAAAACGAGTATTTATTTCTTTTAAAAATACTTACAAAACTAAAAGCTTGTCATGTAACTCAAAAATAAATTCCAAAACAATATTCGATGCACTGATTTCACTGAAGTGTACTGGCAGTTTTGTTAAGCTAAAGTTTCAAAAACAAAAGATTTCAATTACTATAACTACTGCAAAAAAAGTCACAAAGTGCGTTGAATATAAAAACTGAGTCGAAAACTAGAGAGAGAAATGTTAAGTGAAAGGCAGGGAGGTTAACCAGGAGTTTTTCGGTTTCCTACCCTGTACTAGGGAAGGGGTAAGGGGGGATAAAAAGGTAAGGAAGGAAAAAGAGTAAAAAAAACAAGAAAACGCACAGACACTCAAGCATGGGAGCATCATAGTCGTTTAGCGAGGTCGGTTGATCGGAGAAACTTCAGCAGCGCCTTCGTCGCTTTCTGGTTGGAAGCTAGAACGTTCCGGCACTCCAAAATTGGTTGTTCAGAAAGCGGCTGGTCATCGAGGCGTGCTAGCGTTGCTGAGAGCTATTGTCTTAGGGAGCTGTAGTGAGGACAATGACACAAGACATGCGCAATAGTTTCCTCGCTGCCACAGTGAGCACACGCAGCACTGTCTGCCATTCCGATTCGGTAAGCAAAGCTGTTCGTGAAAGACACTCCAAGCCACAGGCAGCAGAGCACTGTTGTTTCGGATCGGGATAGTCCGGACGGAATTTGAAGTTGAAGTGACGGATCCAGACGGTGAAGGCGGGTATGCAGAAAACCGGACGTGTTGCACATTGAATGCGTTAGATCACGTGCTAGCGAGCGAATCTTTGATGCTGCATCGGTTCGTGATATTGGAATGGCTTCCTGCTCGCGACCTTCATGAGCATTCTTTGCAGAATTATCGGCATGTTCGTTGCCGTCAACGCCACAGTGGCCTGGAAGCCACTGAAAAGTTATGTCATTCCCTTTGTCTCTTATTCCTGATAGGTTTGTCTTATTTCCAATACTAGTTGGTCTTGTGCACCACGACGTAAAGCTGACGACAGACACTGCAGGGCAGACTTCGAGTCTGTAAATATGCCCCATTTCAGTGGCGACTCTTGCTGAATCCTTCGAAGTGCATTGCGGAGTGCCACAATCTCCACAGCAGTTGACGTAGTCCTATGAGAAGCTCTACAAAGTGGAATGACCTACGAGAACATGTTGAAATCGGCAGAGACAAAATGACTTGTAATAAGATGTCACAAGAAAATTAGCCAAAAATTGAAGTGAAGTACTGGTACCACCATAGTAACCGTTTCTGTATAATCAAAAAAGTCACAGTTTCGCCGCAAGGGCGAAGCAATGAATGCGATAGCAAGGAACTAATGCTATACGAAGTGAGGCTCGCCAATGGATACTCTCAGTCTGAACAGCGTTCCTGTTGCAAAGGCGGCCGAAGCAGCGAAGGAAACTAGCGTGCTTCAAGTGTCGAGCTGTGACACTTGATAGTTCGCGCTCATCTTCTGTTTGTTCGTTTAGCGGCGTCCCTGAGCTCGAGTGACATTCGTACGCGCCGTAACATGAGCGCGGACATCACGGTGAAAGCGTGAAACATTCTTCTACCCCTCGCCACGAGAAAACCGCGCGAGCAGACAGCGGAAGGGCAAGCTTCTCCCACGCGCAAATATAAGAAGAAGCGAGTGAGCTCGCCGACTACATTTAAATGCGCCCGTCGGGCTCCTAGCGCCATCTCGCTGGTAATGAAGAAACGCTTATTATCGCCTGCTGTCTCTGAGTCCGTCCAGCGCTAAAGGGTGTGTATATAACGCTCGCCGTTAGCTACGTGGAGGATCTGCGTTTCGTGGCGTAGTGGATGGCGCCACTCGCTGCGGACCAAGAGGTCCCTGGTTCGATTCCGCGCTTCGGAAGGATTTTTCTGAATTATTTTTCTTTGGGGCCTTTATATATATATACATACTTATACATATACGGTGCATGACGGCGGCGACGGCGACGGCAAAATCCAGCCGAGACTGTCCATATAATTGCTATCGCAATAAAACAAATAACTACTCGTTACCATATGAAAATATAACTTTTTGGTTTAAACTTTAATTTGTCACAGGTGGCGACATACCTTAAGCAGAAGCTAAGGCCTATATTCTAGGCTTTCTAGAAAATGTCCAGAAGCTTTACTACTTGAGTCTTCGGTGTCGTTATCCGAGAAGGAGCCATTCAACAGCGACGAGAACGTTGAACGCCTTGCGATGCTGCTCGATATTTAACAGCCAATGTGCTGCCATGAGTGCAGCTACTCCTTCTTCAGCATTGGATACACTAAAGAACAGTTCTTTGTCCACATGGAGGAAAAGCTTGCTTGTGTAGGGAAGATCTGGGCCATCGTACGCAGTGCAAGGTGTAATTGGAACGCTCTATACCTGCATGATAAAAAATTAGAAACTTTATTGTCTGGAAAGCACTATGCAGACTTCACTGATTTGTTTCAGTACATAACAATTTCTCTACGTGAACCATCCAAACATCAAGAATCACAACATGCACTATACGTAACTAGAGATAATTAACAGCTTTTCTACGTGCCACTAGCTTGTTTCGGAAAGAGAAATACTATTTGACAAATACAATCAGCATTTTTAAAGAAAAATGAGAATTTTTAGTGTTATGAAGGATTTCTGTACAGCGATAAAAAGCACATAAACCAAAACTATGCACAGGAACTTCTCTTTTTCAAAGCTGCAAGTTGCAGCCTTGTAGGTGACCAGAAAATTTAAAATATCTGATTATCCATTAGGCTTGCCATTTACCAGAAAATATCATTAGACGTGGTGGTACAAACTGCGTTTTTTAATGTTTGTACACGTAAAAGTATTTAGCGAAGTCACAAGGCCAAAGCGGGGCGAGGCGTATATAACTCTTAATAACCACAACAAAATAATGAAAGCTTGACATACTGGAAACAAACAGAATAAAATAAAGTGTGCTTGAACGCGCGCACTCATAGGCGTACACACAGGGGGAGGGGGCGCCCCCCTAGTCACCTTAGAGGGGGAGGGACGCAAAGTCTCCCGCATACTTTGACTTAGTAAGGCGGGGGGGGGAGGGGGGCAGCGATTAACCTTCCTGCCTCCCCTAAGGAGAACTTTTCGCACGCTTATGCGCGCACTGATGCTCGAACTAGCGCTTGCACAGTTCAGGTGAGGCAATTCAGCCGCACCTAGACATGAAAAATCCGTTCGAACACAATTCAAGTTGAACGAACGGCTCCACATGATGATGCCGGATAATCAGGCAACCTATGTTGCGGATGAATTAAAGCGTCGGTACGAATTTAACGAAACTGAACGTATTAGCACTTAGGCGGTCTGCGCGAGGCGTACCTAAAACGAAGCAATATGCTGCGTTAAAATGACCCACATGCATCAACCCGAACATCACGGTAGTTTTAGCGCACAAATTGAAAAGAACGACGCGGACACCACGTCGTTGTTTTCTGTCCTTGGTCTCTTTGTGCGAAAAAAAAAAGTGCACATGAATTATCAACAGGCCCAAGCATACGCGCCTTAGACACGTCCGACGCTTAGAGATACCAGGCGCCGACCTAAACCAACTATTCTTAAACCAAAATAGTGGTTCATCGCGAGCTGGGCACCCTCCAACACCATTGCCGACAGATGAGGGCGCCGCTACAACTGTGTTCAAATGCGCCGCCGTATCGCAGCCGCGTATGCGCACTCTGTTTTCAACACCAAACAAAGCAAAGCATTCCCGCCTCTAACGTCACACAACTTTGCCTTCATCCCGATGACACAATACACTCAAATATGCTCGCTACGTGAACAAATGCTCACCTATCGTCAACCAGTTAAGAAAAGCTGAGTTAACGGCGCTATTATCGCGCATTCGGAATTAAAAAAACTTGACAGCGGTACATACCGTTTCACTTAGAGTGCTCCACGACATGAAGCTGCATATCTCCCCTTGAGGATCGTGCATCTTCGTAATAAGTATCACTGGCAGAAGGTAAAGGACGAGCACAGAGCGCAGGCACACCCCAACAACAAAAACACCGACTGCAAAACTCGACCGATCGGAAGGCGACGCGCACCACACGCAGAAAACGGGAGAGTATTTCGGCAGCGTGTCTGAGCAGCTGTCTGTGCGTGTTGCATAGTCACGTGGTACATAGAGCTGGGGTGCTATTCTGGACATTGTCAAATTCCGCCATGTTGTCAAATTCCGCCATGTTGATGATTTGATTGGTCACGCGAGGTCGTTCGCATTGTGGCGCTGCAATGGCGTTACGACACAGGAATCCGCGATGACGTAACGTGCCAAAAAATAGTTAATTTTTTTTCGAAGTAACGCTTCGCCGTACTCTATCATGTAGAAATAAAGGTTTGGATGGAACAACGAAACCGAAATATGGTATTGAGCCGTGCCTACGGTCAACTTGCGGTTTATCGAAACTACTGCTCGCTTGTCGAAGAGCCGCCATGTCTGCAACACGATTGGACATTGCACTGATGGCGCCCATTGCGTCACAGGACCTCACTTTTTGTAGCGTCAATTTGACGTTGCGTGACGTTGCATCCTGCCAAATTTGCAGCTTAAAATGTGAGAACGATGAAGTGCCCAAAAATTGGCCGCCATATTGTTGTAAATTGAGCTGCTTGTTCGATGTGCAGCCTCACATACGTATGTGCACATATCATTCCGTGAGTTACTTTACAAGCATGTTTTCGGTTAATAATATTATAAAGTGTTGTACATGAAGCTTGCTTGTAAAAATAAAAGGCTATTGTTTAATTTGGCCTGTTCGAAGTTGCGGTTCTCGCCGCAAGAGAACGCTAGATTAGCGAAGCAAAATGGCGCTGCCCTTTGTCGTGTAGTGGCTGGAGCTGCAGGAAGAAAGAGAATTCCGCTAGTACCGCGATGTTTTTGTGATGACCGATCAATTGTTTCAACTGCGGTGCCGGCTGACGAAGGACATTGTGCGATGGCTGTGCGGGGAGCTTCGCCAGGACCTGGAGAGGCGGCGTACGGACACGAGAACAGCCCCGACCGTTGTTGTTGTTGTTTTTGTTGAGCTAAAAGTGCTTTGCGCCCTTCGCTTGTTCGCCACTGGCAGTTACCACGACGCAATCGCGAACAAAGAGGACGTGGCGACGAGCTAGTCCAGTGTGGGTCTCACGATTCATGCTGTTATGGAAGCGATTGTCGAGCGCCTCGGCAATGACTGGATCGCCCTCCCTGCCAAAAGGAAGGCCTTGTCCACATAGATGCAAGATTTGAAGGCTGCATCGAGGTGGTCGACGACACGTTTGTGTGCATAAGTGTGCCGTATGAAAAGGACGACGGCAACAAGGCTGCTTACTTTTGCCGCAAGAACTTTTACGCCCTCAGCGTCATGGTGGGGAGAACGAATTTCATCTTATTCAATCTCGCGCATGCTGTTAGTAGAATGCAAAGGAGGAACGTGAAAGACAGCTTCTGGCTACTCTCCAGTATTTTAACGACATTTGCCGTGGCCCCAACTGCAGTGATAGAAAAGAACGCAGTAGTCGCGGTAAAAGGAGTTTACATCACTATTTAGTTTTGCCAGGGGTGACTTGACACCATAAAAAGTTCATCGAGCTTCATATTTGATCGTGGCAGCTTTTAAGAAAAATAATGCATGAAAGGAAATGAAACGTGCTGATTGCGCTCTAATTTCATAAACAGTGATATGCAGACATGCAGTAACTGCCACATATGAAATGAAAGATACAGCTGTTGAAGCTGCGCTCCGAAAGCAACTCAAGAGAAATAAGTGCGTTGGACCACACAGTTACAAATGTTCTGCATGTAGCTGGTTGTATTGCTGTTGTCGACTTCCTTCCAATGCAAACAACACTCCGCAGGTATGTGACCAACCCTGCTGATGACTGCCCTCGCACTCGGGGCCCGTGCACGACGCCTTTATGTGGAAGACATGCACCGTGAGCCAGGACTGGGCAGTGGACGCCGTGGCCAGGTTGGTGAATAACTGCTTGGTATGCAAGCGTGAGAATGCTTGCGTGGTGTCTTAGTGTAGCAAAAACATTACTCATAGTAATTTTATTACACGCTGCATGGTTCTTAACTACTCAAGTCTCTTTGTCCAAATTTCTGCCCCGTATGTTACTACTGGCAGCTACCTTGGTCGAACACTATCTACTTTAGTGGCACTTGTGTTCCCTTCGATGAAAATTCTCTCATGCACACATTTGAGAAAATGAGTCATACTGAGACCCGAGGCGGCACACAATAATCCGACTTGTTCTCAGTGTATAATTGCAACTTGTGTTTCTATGGTCATGGGAAAGACTACTAGTGCAATAGAAAGGTCAAGCATGAAATAAAGTTTCATCAAGACATTGTATTATCCTTTATTATAAAGTGGTGAAATAATAAATAGTAAGCATGCGATGATACAGAAAATGCTACACTCTGAGGCTATGTTAAAAAAAAGAATACAACCATAAATGTTGTACATTCATAAATACAATTATGTGTAGAAATGACAACTTGTATAAAAAATACAAATAAGCAAGCACAGCCATGTGCTATATAGCAAGAAAATATGTCAACTGACAACTCAAAGGTATTTCAGTCATGGTTCATAAAAAGCACTAAAAAACAACTCAAGCGGTTGCAAAAGAACCCTGCTGTCACTTTTCATTGACGGCCTAAGCACAAAAAAAAAACTAAGGGAAACCAAGCCTTGAGTGCGCTGACCGTCTGCAGCCGCACATCAGTTCCATGCAATCAAAAGAAAGCACAACACCCTTACCACCAAAGAAGGTGCGCCTTCTGTCACTCGCCCCTTCTTCTCTATGAAAGAAGTTAAAGGTTGCAGTTCAGTAGCTTCGTTGTCATTCCTCCTGACGAAGGAATTGACTTGATAAAGCCATTTTTTCGTTGGAGCATTTCAAAAGCCGTAATTATGCAACCTAACCAGACAAGCAATTCTGTCAATATTTCTAGCTGTAAAAAAAAGGAAAGCAGTGCATATCAGTGACACGATGTCTTCGAATAAGTTCAAAGAAGTGAGAAAGGAATAGTAAATATTCATGTATACATTCATATTATGCTAATTGGAGCACTGTCCTCCACAGGTGGTAGTGCATACTCGCTTCAACCTTGGCTGCTTAACCCCATCCCTGGAGCACATCCTGCAGAATTCTCTGCTGCCCGATTCCACCACACCCACTCTTCACTGCAGTGCGTCGTATAACTGTGCACTGGAGTCCTCAAGGCCCACTTTCGGTGCTTGCAGAGGTACAGAACACTGTACTATGGCCCACTCTTCACGTCGAAGGTCATCGCAGTTTGTGTCGTGCTTCACAACCTCGGTGTTTGGCAGCAGCTGCCTGAGTCAGACGACACCCCTTGCACTGAAGAACTCGAATGAGAATATGCGGACCTTTACAACAACAATAGCGACGATACGGCAGCAGTGGACATGTACCAGGCGGGTAGGCAAAGGCAGGATCACGCTCTGTAGTGGTTCACAGCTGGGCACGACTCGATGTAATGGGGTTTACATTCCTGCGAGATGTGCACAGAAACGTGAAACACAAGAAGCTCTTGCTGTTTCCCATGACAAAGTAGGCACTTGCATTGTGTTCGATCCTATACCTATCCCCTGTACTTGTGTTCTTGCAGGAATTGTATTCTGACAAAGGCTTCATTGTGTTCGTTCATTGAGAGCATGCTAATTGTACCACGCAGTTAGGCAAAAACACTCTTCCCGGGTAGAACCGGGAAGAGTGTTCCACACTCGCCGCCATGGCTGCGATTGGCGCTGACTAACACTCCAAGGTTTAAATGCACATATATACCCCATAAAGTGGACGGGAGGATGACCGCCGCCGTAGCTCAGCGGTAGAGCATCGGACGCGTTATTCGAAGGTCGCAGGTTCGGTCCCTGCCGGCGGCAGGTTATCTTTTCGTCCACTTTACTTTCTTCACATCTATATTCTAAATACTACACATAACACCCCCTATACTTTCCTTGGCGTTATTGTCTGTTAGTTCTCATTAATATTGTGTCTAACAAAGAAAACGAGCCCTTAAGAATCATCTTCTTTCCTTCATTCATAAGCAAGGGTCTCGTTCTGGCAGACTTGATGCCTTCAGGTAGTATGCGAGGGATTATTGGTCAGCTGCCAGCTCGTAAAAAGATCACGTGCTACGTGACGCCAGAAAGGCAGAAAAAGAGTGTTCCACACTCGCCGCCATGGCTGCGATTGGCGCTGACTAACACTCCAAGGTTTAAATGCACATATATACCCCATAAAGTGGACGGGAGGATGACCGCCGCCGTAGCTCAGTGGTAGAGCATCGGACGCGTTATTCGAAGGTCGCAGGTTCGGTCCCTGCCGGCGGCAGGTTATCTTTTCGTCCACTTTACTTTCTTCACATCTATATTCTAAATACTACACATAACACCCCCTATACTTTCCTTGGCGTTATTGTCTGTTAGTTCTCATTAATATTGTGTCTAACAAAGAAAACGAGCCCTTAAGAATCATCTTCTTTCCTTCATTCATAAGCAAGGGTCTCGTTCTGGCAGACTTGATGCCTTCAGGTAGTATGCGAGGCATTATTGGTCAGCTGCCAGCTCGTAAAAAGATCACGTGCTACGTGACGCCAGAAAGGCAGAAAAAGAGTGTTCCACACTCGCCGCCATGGCTGCGATTGGCGCTGACTAACACTCCAAGGTTTAAATGCACATATATACCCCATAAAGTGGACGGGAGGATGACCGCCGCCGTAGCTCAGTGGTAGAGCATCGGACGCGTTATTCGAAGGTCGCAGGTTCGGTCCCTGCCGGCGGCAGGTTATCTTTTCGTCCACTTTACTTTCTTCACATCTATATTCTAAATACTACACATAACACCCCCTATACTTTCCTTGGCGTTATTGTCTGTTAGTTCTCATTAATATTAAGCCATTATTCGTCATTCTGCGGAGAAGCGAGGCACCAGCTACACGTCTGTAAGGCATTATGTGCACTTTGTTGACGCGACGACTGATGACGATGAAGAATTATGGCTCAGCCCTTTGTAATGGGTTGGAAGCTTTAAACGGCCCACCAGTTATGTAATTTGCATTGGGTGACGCCCGCTCGCTATTTCCCTCTCCCGTCATGCTGTATAACATACGTTCACGTGGGAGAGAGACGGGGGGGGGGGGGCGAAGAACTTTACTGAGACCCCGATGAAATGGATCATGCGCTCATGGGCTTCCTTGGCAACCAATACAAGTGTACTTGCGAGGAACCCACTACGCTCTAAATCATTCCAATTTTTGAGAAGTAGGGCAGCAGGCACTGTGGCATTTTTCGTCATTTTACGGGGATCCGTGGTACCTGCTAAACGCATGTAAGGCATTATGCGCACTTTGTTGATGCTGTGCCTGATGACGACGAAGAATTATGGCAGAGATCTTTGTAATGGGTTGGAAGCATTTCACAACCTACTCGTTGCGCATTTCGCATTGTGTGACGCCTGGTTACAGAATTCGCGTTGTGCGACGCTTGGAGCTTATTTTACTCTTCTACCACGCTACATTGCACATGCTAATGTGGTTCCTTCCCGACATGAAGCCTGTATAGCACCTTTTTGCAAAGCAGTATCAAGCACCGGCATGGCTCAGAGGTTGAATACTGGGCTCCCACGCAGAGGGCCCAGGTTCGAACCTCGTTCCATCCTGGAATTTTTTTCTTATTTCGTTTTTTTTCTTATTTCGATCGATACTGGTTACGGACACCGGCGGCGGCGGCGGCGGCGGCAGCGGCGGCGGCGGCGGCGGCGGACAACTACGGCGCCAAAAACGGCCGGTGAAATGATCTCATAACAGCTTTCGCTGTAAAAACCGTCGAAGCGGGCTCGCCTTTTTCCGGGAAAGCTGCATCGTCTCCACTGTAAAGAGTGCGTCCGTTGAAAGAATCATATAATCCGGCGCCTTTTCCATTGGTTTCGTTCTCGCCTTCAATACCCTTGTTACAGGGGACATCTCCTCGCCACTTATTTCTTCATAAAGCACACGTAAAATGTTAGCACTAAGCGTTGAACCTATCATGATTTCGCGCTTGTCGACTACAGTCTGTTATCTCTACATGCGCGGTCACAAACGCACAAAATGGAGCGAAATCATTCAATCGCGCACGATAGTCGCGCGAGCGAAGCAAGAGTGGGTGGGCGGCTGCATAGCAAAGCAGTATAGGAGACAATTCACAACTGTTATTTCTCGTATATGGACCAGTCAAGAGTATGTACCTTGATGATGTCACGTGAATCACTGTTCTGGCATCACGAAGTGCACCAAAAGACAAGGAACGCCAAGAGAGAATAACGCGCTCGTTGCATTTGTTTCAGATGCGAAGCAGCTCTTTGACTAGCCTGTGTAACGCTGTCCCTCCGTCCGCACAAACGCGAGGTTACGCGCTTCCCTCGGCGCAGGTGTTGGAGCGGTGCCAAGTAGGTCCCGCCGCAGCTGGGCGTTGACGTCACGCTCCCCTCGCACGCTTCCCTCGCAGGTGCGCGCGTACGTCACTCTCTCCCTCACCCGCCGGAGCGCCCGCAGCTGCCGGCTCCAACGCCCGCTCGCCTCCCGTGTCTGCGTTTCAAACAAACGTTTACACCAGTAAACACTACACCGAGTTTCGCTTCAAACGAATCTTTCAGCGCTCACCGCAGCACCCGCGTTAGCGCCGTTCAACCCGTGACGCCACCGTGCGCAACGCTGCTGCTTCGCATCCCATCAGGGTTCTCTTCGGGCAGATGGTCCAATTTTTTTTGTATTTTCAGAGTCTGTTAGGGGCCCTTTATAAAAACAGGGCGCGCAAACACGGACACTGGAGAGTAGTCAAGACACAAGAAACGCCGCTAACAACTGAAAAATCACATAGCGGCGGAACGAAGGTAGACACAAATATTTATCTGCGCATTCCCGCTTAAGAGGCCACATCTATCAATCAAGTGCGAGTAGTGGTCTACGTGAGTGGTCTCTCTACGTAGTGGTCTCTCTACTTTTCTCTTATGTCCATGTTTTCACGTGATGTCTTCTTAACATGAATAACTACCAACTAGCTCAGCTATATTCTAAGTTTGCCGTTCTCTTTACTTCTGTATTTATTTATTGATTTACTCGAGTAGGAATGAAAGGAAAAAGTGTACTAACGCACCGAGATATATATATATATATTGCTTATCTATTTTATTTATTTATGCAGAGTGTACTAGGTCCAAGACTCCAAGAATAAGCTATCCAGTGAGTTGGGTCGTCGCCCTTTAAGGCTGGAGGAGGCGGCAGCGTTAAGGTCAGGCAATACTCGTGATATTTCTGGAGAAGAAAAAGATCCTACAACTTCCGGGGAGCTATTCTCGATGCGTTCATCCAAAGGAAATGTCCACAGTTCATTTCGGCAGAGCCTATTCAGTGATTCGAAAAAGCGGTGAGCCGTGATGGCACCTCGCTCATGACCACGTCGCCGCACCGAACCCGCCAGCACATTCCTAGCGTCAGAAGAGATTGGACGAAATGCACAGAAACAGGAACTTTTCACGTCTGAATTTGCATATGAATGTATCCCAGATGTTTGAGAATGATGCAGCTATAGGGAATGCGTACCGACCTTACAGCTGCGTTAGACGAGCGGCCGCATTAAACCTAAATCGATGGCTAACACAATCAAAAGACATGTGGAGCGAAAATCGGATCGCTGAGGGCTGCTTACATTGCATTGAGGCGCATTCCGTCCCTATCATTTGTGTCGAGAATGTTTGAAAGCTTCGTGGTGTCGTGATGGCGCTGCAGAACAAGAACCGGAAACAGAGGGCGCGCTTCTCGCCGAGCTCCCGCTATTCAGCGGCCGCTGAAATGGACAGTTCATTACATCGAGACATCGAGAAGGGTTCCTCTGGCGAAGTGCTGTATTTCCAGATTCCCCATTCGAAATAAAAGAAAACACTAACGGCGGCGCGCCGCAATTATTGCGCGGCGGTGGTGGCGGCGGCGTGCTCTCTCTTGGGACTTCGGCGGCGGCGCGGCGGCGCACACCTCTGATGTCACAGCGCGCAGATGCAATATTCAAGAGCAAAATTTAGGACAGTTTCGCTGACTTAACGTCGTGAAGTCTGGTAAAACATCGGATGCAGCGCCCCTTTTACTAAGTACTATTTTAGCTGTGGTATAGCGATGATAATGTGATGCCATAAAACCGTCCCTCTGCTCCGGCTGTAGCCACTCCTTCTCGGAAATTTTTTGAGGCCTCGCAAGCGAGGGTCGGATTCCCTTCGTTGCTTGGTGGCCGAACGTACTCTCTTCCCGATGAGCCTTGGCGTACCGTCGCCGCGACGCCGCCTCCCACACTCGAAACTCGGGGTCTTCGTCTATTCGCTGTCGCTTAGGCTGGGCTTCCTTCGCTCGAAACTCTAGGTCGGCACGTCATCGTTGGGTATATGCTCTAGCAACTTGCCATTGTCTTTCCTGTCGCGCCGCTACGGCGACAGTTGCCTCTTCATCCTGACCACACTCGTCGTCGAACGTCGCAGCGCTCTTCACCGACAGTGCGCGCTTTTATTACTGCTTTATTCACGCAGAATTTATTCTAGCAGTAACAACAAAATGAAGCATGATCATGAAGCATGCAATGTTACGGCTTGACCATAATTTTTGTCATGAACATCCATAAACATTTAGCGGAAAGTGTTCTACCATATTGGATTCTGAATTTTTTTTCTTTGCGACACTCACGGAAGCAGCCCAGTAAACCAGCGCACAGAGCTGTTTTCCACTTTTGCGCAACAGTACATGCAAGACTGTTTGTACGCTTAACAATAAAAGTCCCGCGTTCTGCCGACAGCCCAGAGTAGTCAGAGAGTCAGAAGCCTGTTTAGTTGTTTTAGGATCATGAGCACTTGTCTTACATTCCGCACAAATGTGGCACTCCAAGTGTCACTGTCATAATTTTGTACTATATATATATATATATATATATATATATATATATATATATATACCTTTGAATACCATATATACCCTATAAAGTGGACGGAGGCATGGCCGCCGCGGTAGCTCAGTTGGTAGAGCATCGGACGCGTTATTCGAAGGTCGCAGGTTCGGTCCCTGCCCGCGGCAAGCTATCTTTTCGTCAACTTTTCTTTCTTCACATTTACCATTTACCTTACATTTACTAGTAAAAACATCCCCTATACTTTCCTTGGCATTATTGTCTGTTAGTGCTCATTAATATTATATATATATATATATATATATATATATATATATATATATATATATATATATATATATATGTGTGTGTGTGTGTGTGTGTGTGTGTGTGTGTGTGTGTGTATTTTACTCTTCCATATAGCGTTTGATTTTAGGCCACTTTACAACCATGTTGCATCCTGCCATCGAAACTCCCTGGTCTCGGTAAACACCACATTTTCAGTCATGGTGCTCTTCGGCGACACCTTGTCACCGCGCCACTAGAGACCACATAGCACCATGAAAACTACAGTGTTGTCTGCCAATCAATGGCTTGGTCAGTGGATGGCAGATGCAGGCTGGAGTCGCATCATATTGTCGGAACAGCGTGTTTCTGAATGTTTATGACTGCCCCAAGGTGTTTTTCGTCTGTTTTGTCACTACCGTTGATGCAGTGCCCAGGGGTCTCAAACTCAACTCAGCGACCGGACCGCAGTAACACTGTTTAGGCCTTTCAAGGGCCGGAACAGTGCAGAAGGTGGGATCGGGTGGGTGAGGGGGGGGGGCTGTTTGTACAAACTGCCAGTAAACTTTGCCATTTAAAAACAAACCTTTCCCATATCTCATACACAGGTTACTTGTGATGGAGATTTCATGCCATAGATTCCAATATTATGTCGATACCTCCTTGGTCGATGCCGATCTCCAAAGTGACTAAGACCTCGAATCGCGTCTCGTGAACTTTTTTTTTTTCGGCAAGAACTTTAGATGCGCAGCAGCTTTTGTTTGGGGCTGTGTCCGGCGCTGGCGTCCCCGCTCCAATGCGCCTGCGCCTACTCTCTCTGCCGCTCTTCTCCTTTACGCAGGTGTTCGGTCGCCTTCTCTCCTCTCCTCCCCCAAGCTGCAGCCGTGGTGCAGCCTCTCCTCCAAAGTGATGCAGTCGCGCCGCAGCCAAATACAGCCTGTAACCCACTCTCTCCTCTCCCTTCCCCATTTCATGTGTATATAAGGGCGTGCGCTCGGTCGTCTTCCGTCATTCTCGCTTCGCTCCCTTTCAGATGAGTTGTAACGTCAACGTCGGCGCCAGTTGCAGCAGCACTCCAAGATCTGCCGAGATCGAGATCGTCGCGGAGCAGCAGCGCAGTGCTCGCGATGCCGAACGTGATGCCGAAACACTCCTCGCTAACGGAAAGCTAACGCAGAGACACAACGTAATGATAACACAAACACTAAATACAAACCTCACACACTAACGGAAACGCCGAGTGAACGTAACGGAAATTTGGTGTGCGCCCCCGATGCTGCTTGGTATCCCCTTATGGTTCCCTTGAGCGGGAGGTGGTGTTATTTTTCTCTTTTTCTTTCTTTATATAGTTCTGTCCATCTCTCTGTTTGTTTGTCTCTTTTCTTTCTTCCTATCTCTGCACTCGTTCTCGGGGTTATTACAGCCCACGCCGTAGGTTGAGTACAGGGATCTCCCCAAATTCTGTGGCACACACCTGTTCATAATGATGATAATCTTTACAGGCCACACACACAAATTACGGGTAGCTTAAATAGCTTCGCTGTTAGCAAAATGTGGAACGAAGACAGTCATGTGCGGGCCACGTGTTTGAAACCCCTGCGGTAGTCAAAGGTAGTATCGCTAAAAAAACGCGCGTGTTAAGCGTAATTATAAAGGATACATACAATAGAAATTGTCTAACAAAGATTTCTTGTTAAAGGATCGGCGTTCGATTTCACGCTCACGCCGTCGCTAGAATTAGGTACGCGCTTAGAACAATGCACAGCTAATTATTCAGGCACAAACTCAACGTATTTTCGCTTCTAAGTGTATGTTTATTGCATGTTGCAAGCTTACACACACACACACACACACACACCCACACAACCACACACACACGCACCCCCCCCACACACACACATTTTTATTTCTCTCGCTTTCCGTCTCTCAATCATCCGTGAAAAATACGTACGCACTCGGAACGGCCTACACTACCACAAACTCACCAACATGAGGTCTTTATTGTCGACTAAACAGCGCAGCTTCGGGTCCCGGTGCACCTTATTTATTAAAAGTAACGCAAGAACAAGAAGACTGTTCGTGCTCAAAGTAATACAAGTTCTCACATAAATATCTATTTTCTGACAAATATAGGGCAACTGAATTGATGATGTTTCGCGTTCCTGCCATCAATGGAAGTAGTAGAATTGTTCTGACCCGTAATTAAGGCTCACCGCCTGCATATAAAAGGGTCTACGTCCTCTGTTCAACCACTCATTTGAATTTACGGCATTGGCCGTAGACAATTGAAACTTTTCAAAATTTTACGGAATGGAGACAATACGTCTTACAGCCTGGCACATTTGCAGTAAGTGAAAAAGAAGTGCTGGGTAGTTTAGGAGGATTACATTGTTCGTGAGAACAAAAAAAATCGCACCATCGACCTCAAACCACTTGACGGCTTTATCACAGCGTCAGTCGATGTACGATGGTTGGGCTTGCATGTTTTTCTTGAGACAAGCTTGCATCCGCACGACACAGACACCGAGCCGAACGTTAGTACGCCTCTGAGGTACCACGCTATCAGTCCCAAGATCTTGAGCGGAGAAGTTGGAAGTGACGCTTCACACCCCATAAAAGTTCAACAGGCCAAACTGCATCTTCTGTGGCGATTTACAGATAAGACTTGGTAATTCAGCAGATTCAACCTTATTGAACTGTCTGCTGCTGCTTTCGTTTCCAGTTCCACGAGTGTCCATGGAGTTGTGAGACGCCGAGATGTCCCATACTTCAATCTACCAGTTGTACCTTGCAAAGTATTAAGTATTCTCTTACTCGGGTACTTTTCAAGCAATCTTGAGTATAGGAATACTTTGTTTCTGTGGAAATATCTTGCTGCGTGTTCAGTATAGGAAGCAAAAAAGTGTGCAACATGAAGCAATGCACAAGCGATTCCTTTGCTGTGTAAAACAGACTACGCCCATCAATGATAAGGTTTCTCTGTTTGCTTAGTAACCACGTTGTATTTCCTTGACACGTACTGACCTAACGCCTGCGCAGGAACTAGGAAGTTAACACTAGGGTTATTTAAATATTGCAAGCAATGGGGACCATCAGCCCATTCAAACTGTTATTAACTGTAACTATATACGGCTCAGCAAAAGTATTTCAGACTGCTCCTGTGAACGCCACAATTAGCAACGAACACGCTTTGCACCTCACAACTAGGTTGAGTTTGCACATAAGGCCACACGACGATGTTGCACTAGTCACATGCGGGGGGTACTGGGACGAAATCGATCACTTCTGGTTAAAAAGACTGCCATGGGCGGTGACTACGTGGAAACTGCGTCAGCGCACAGTGTTGAGAAGCTATGTAAGGCACAACATGAAGAACAGTGGCATGACCAACATCCTTGTGAACAGCCTTGGAGAATATGCGTCAACCTGCGTAGCTTCTTACTTTGATGATCACTTAAGAGATGCTCTCTTTGTGTATGCAGTAGACTGGATTCTGCTTGAACCCGACGATGAATCAGTCGAAACACTCACTCGGTATGTTTCTCAGACTCCCTCTAGAAACTTCACCTGTGAGTTTAGAGCAAATCGCAGAGACATTAGAGTTGGATCACTTATGTCGAACAGCCCGGTGCTTTTCTCGAGAGCTTGCGTTGAGTGTGACGGTGAACCATTGATTGGCAAACATTCGGAGCTGAGAAATACAGTCATTCGCGCCGCCTGTATCGACCTACCCCATCTGAGGCCTGCCGACAAGAAACCAAGTTGCAACTCTTATGAGACCGACATGATATTTGACGCGATGAACATTTACAACGTCACCGTAGATGTGACATTTTATTCGAGCTCAATTCGCCTGGCCGGAGACATGTTCAAAGGCCTGATTGATGTACACCGAAATTTAGCAGCAGCCAATCCGACTGGTGCCACAGATTTCCACACCCCGGGGCTGATAACATGCTGGTATGAGAGCTTTTACGCCAAGCGCAAGGGACCCGAGATGCTGTCGTTGTACGACATCTGGAAGGACTCAAAGCTTGCTGTAACACTGGTAGCTATAGCTCTGGTTTTAAGCCTGGCGTTCTTCGTATTTGCTGATGCTCACCGTGTAAGATACTGCAGCGCGAACGAACTTTCCAATTCGTTCATGTTCTTGCTGGCATCGTTCTACTCAACGTCGTATTCGCTGCCCCGGATAGTCCGCTGGTCTGGCTTGGCTGGGCTGGTGTGTGGCTTGTGGCTTATTGGAATGTTGCCGTTTTCCAACTACTTCCGAGGCGAGCTGACGTCTCGGGTGACATTGCGAGCTTTTCCGGAACATATGGACACTCTCACAAAACTCGAACGGGCACTGGACGAACACAAAGTGGCACCCTGCGTGGTTAAGGACACATTCCTACATGAGCGTCTAACGAAAAACGGTTCCATGGGCAACATTCACAGAAAGCTTCGTTTGGCGTTTGAAAAGCAGAAGGAGAAAAAGAAGCTCGTAAAGTCATCGTATAATCATTGCCTGAGGTGCGCTGTAAGAGAAGACCTCGTCTGCTACCTCTTTTCGCTGCCTCCTTGGTACAACCATCCCTACAAGCGAATGATCATTGAAACTAAAGAACATCTCAGTCCCATATTGCTGACTATCACCGTCCGCCGCAATTACCCGCACAAAACTGGTTTGAGCGAGTTGATAAGAAAGATACTCGAAGCTGGGCTGATGAGACCTCCAGAAAACACTCGAAGAAATAGCCACTTGCGAAATTTCGACGAGCGAGATTCGCCAGAATTGAGTCCCCTCAAACTTGAAGAGCTTGCTTCCTTTCTCTTTCTCTACATGACATTGTTGGCTGCCGCTGTTCTTGTCTTTGCTCTGGAGATGACCACTCAGGCAAGTAAAGCTCTTACTGAAGCTTTAGCTGTGCATGCCTAAGACGGCAGCGTGCATACAGCGTATCGTCAAGCAATGATTCTGAGGTTGTAAATTTCATCGACTAGGAAGGTTGCCGAAAGGTATCACTTCTACGATGAGAGACACGGTTTTAGTGGTCAGGAGGACAACACCCAGCGCCGAATTGCCTGCTCCTGCGTGGAAACATTCTCAGAGACACCGGACCTAGTATTGCAGACTATTTCAAGATTTGCCGTTAACATCAAAAATTGTTTTCTCTTTAGGTTTCTCTATTCTGCCTTTTATAGATTCTAATTAGTGACAGGTAGGCGACGCTTTGAGATTATCCCTGGAAAATCTTCGTACTTAGACATGTACAGACTTCCACCAATATGTACAGACTTCCACCAATTTACTGTAACTGAAATGCCCGGGGTTTGTGTGGTGGCAAGCTTGCTACTAATTGGCGATCAATATTTCTAGAGAAGAAGCAAGTCCGTGGGGCCTTATCAGTTTATTTCTGTGTGTAGTACATCATCTGTGCATTTATCTTCAAAGCCATATGGAAGTACCTGCCGGGTAACGTTAGCTATGTCAGCGCTACCCATGTGTCACTGATTTCGGGGATGGCAATCGCCGGGCGGATTCCAAGGGCGGACGTATCGGCCCCCGAAATGCACCACGAAAGCGCGCACAATTTAGAGTTGGTCCTTTTAGTGCTCCAGCGAACGCCGGTTGTGGTCCAAAGACCGAGTCAGAGCCGAGAGTCGATAACGCAAACGAAATATATTCTCAGTTAAGGCAATACAAATATCACGAACACATGCACACTCAGCTGGTACCAGTTACAGCTTCACAATATAACTCAGATGGTGTTGACACAACGGGAACTAAACAAACAGATCAAACGCTACAAATGCAATCTCATGCATTGCAACTGTTCAAGGACAGTTGAGGTCCTGAATATACAACAGCGTATCCAGTCCAAAATTCTGGGACGGCACTTGAATGCTTCTCTTCTAGGAAACACTCACGCCAGCTGCAGCGTTGATCGTCGTAGTTCAACCGTCGTCGTAACTTGTCACGGCTCACGCGGCGTCGTCATCCGATTCTTCCAGATCGACGATCGACTGACCACACAACATCATAAACACATCTTCTTTGGCTGACGGAGCCACACTCAGCATAACTTCACCATCCCCGGTCGACTGACCCACTCACTCACTCACTCACTCACTCACTCACTCACTCACTCACTCACTCACTCACTCACTCACTCACTCACTCACTGACTGATCGTCGTCGCACGCTTTTATCTCCTCTCCCCAGGGTTCTAGAAGAGTCGGGAGGGTACTTTGGCGTGCAGTACAGCCGAAGCTAGGGAAAGGGTGAGAGCTTTCTCGTAGGTTCTAATCGCGGCGGTGTCGCTCGGCGATGCATCACCCCTTCCCTCTGGAAACCTCCAGGCTTTGCCGGGCGTTTGATCTGAGACTCCTAGTGGGCGAGGAGGATGCGGCGCGTCGGCGTCTTTTGATGCTTCTTTTTAGGGGCGAAGCTCCTTAAAGCGGCACCCGTTCGTCCCCGTCGTAGTGCGTAACCAGTCTTAACGCTGGTACCAGATCTTGGCCTCCAAGATAGTGCCGGTGGGAGATTTCTCCTGTGCGTTGTTGAACAATAAAAAATTCGCAGCGTGCGCGTTAACTAAAAGCCGAATTCCTCTGTCTCTCATTCGCCATTAGCAGCCATTGGCATGTTCCAGTAGGAAACGTTAGTAGAAGTAGAAGTGTAAGTGTTAGCTAAAAGCCAACTTCTTCTGTCTCTCATTCCCATTAGCAGCCACTGTTTACCTCCAAGGTAGTGCCTGGTGAGATTTCTCCTGTGCGTGATTAAACAATAAAAATTTTGTTCAAAACGCCGTTGATTGATGAAATAAACCAATGAATGACGCCAGATGTTTTCTAAAAGCAAAACGAAAGAACGCCAGATGTTTCTAAAGCAAAACGGAAAGACGCCAGCTGCTTAACGAAAGACGCCAGATGTTTTCTAAAGCAATGGTTTTCTAAACAAGGAAATTCACAGCGTACATGTAAAATTAAAGTGAGCTGCAAGTCGTCATAACTCTCATAGGACCTTTAGTATAAACGCGCCCGATGTCACGTCGGTGATGATGTACTGGGCAGAATTCACGGAAGATTCACGGTTTACTGATGAGTGAGCGAGTGAACTTTATTGAACGATCCGGCAAAACAAGGAGAGGGGAATGGGGTGGTGGAGACTCTTGCGTGCATGCGAGCCTCTCAGCCGCGAAGGGAGCCCCTCGCGCTGCGAGGGTGGCATGTCACGTGCTGCACCTTGTCTCTGTGGGTAGGCTTGCTCGTGTCTTTTGCTGCATGTGGGTAGCCGAGGTCCTGGATTCCCCTAGCTGACGTCCTGCGAGCGGTCCGTCGTGCCGGGTTTCTGCAGGTCCAGGAGTTCGAGGACGTGCCGAACTGTGTCCCGTTGAGTTTCGTACTCCTCGCTGGTGATCTTCTTGTCGATCTCTTCGGGTATCTGCCCGTTTTGGGTGTTGGGTGGGGGAGGCAAGCACTCCCAGAGTACGTGGTTCTGGGTGGCTCGTGCCCTCTCGCACCTTTGGCACGTATCTGTGTGGTAGATTTCCGGACAGATGTGTTTGGCCAGTACCGGAGTCCAAATCGCTCTTGCTTGTAGTTGTCGTAGGGTGGTCGCTTCGTTGCGTGTGAGATCCCTATGGGGTGGTGGATATTTGATGTGGCTTGTCCTGTACCACTGCAGGACTTCGCCGTACTGGGTGATGGCGTAATTGACGTCTTCGCTGTCTGGGTCCGTTGCCGGTTCGCTCTCGAGGGGCAGTGATGGGAGCCCGCGTCTTGTTAGCGCCGTGCGCTTCCCTGTCTGACTCCTCGTTGCTGTTTGGCCCGTCCGATTCGTTTAGGTCCCCAGTATGTGCCGGAAACCATTTGATTGTGACATTATTTGTCATTCTTCCGTGTTGTGTTAGCGCGGTTAGCACCCTCGTCGTGGTGAAGTGGACGCTGTCGTGCGAGTAGTTGATGACCGCCGTCTTCGCATCGCCCAGTATCGTGTGACAGCCTGTAGTGTGCATTGCAAGCGCTATGGCGTATTCTTCCGCCTGCGCTGGTGTTTTGCATCTGATACTTCCTGCAGAGGTGATTTTTCCGGTGCTTGCCCTAAGAACTGCCGCTGCATAGGCATTCTTCATGTGGGGGTATTTGGCCACGTCCACGTAATAGGCGTGTGGATCGTCCCGATGGTTCTTTGTTAGCGCAATCGCTCGTGCCCTTCTTCGCTCATGGTCGTTTTTTGGGTGCATGTGTTTCGGTATAGGTGGTATTCTGATTCTGCGTATTACACCTTGGGGTAGGGGAGTCGCTTCTTTTGGTGACATATACGATACTGTCTTGCCTATTCTGTTCAGGATTGCTCTTCCCGTTCTTGTTTGTGCCAGACGATGGTATTGTGCTGTCTGTTGGGCTTCTATGACCTGAACCTCCGCAGCTTCGCCCACTCATCATAATTCACTCCGTGGATATGCTGTGATTTTTTCTTCGTTCGCGATTCTTGGGCCAGCGCCTCGCGCCGTTCTCTCCCGTTGCCGTTTGAAAGCGGCCTCGTGCGCGCTTTATTCTACGCGCTCGTTTGTGACGCCATGTCATTTCGTTACTTAGTGCTCTGTAGAAGGCACCGCTTTCAAATGAATGATACGCTGTATTTAAGTACGTTATAACCCACTCATGACTTGAAGACAAGTGATTTCTTCAATATTATGAAATTATCAAGACGATGCGCTTACCTGGTCGAAGGAGCAAACCGAAGCATAAATAAAAGAGATTCACTACACCTGTTCTAGCAAACATAAAATATTATTGTCACATTGCTTTAGAATGGCAATCATGAATGGCAGTTCATGGTTTACTGTGGAAGTGCTCCAGATTTGTGGCTGCCAGAGACGTTACTTTTCCAGGAGTTTGATGCATTACAAGAAAGGCAAAACTGTGCTTGCAAGTATTCTCGCAATTGAGAAGATACATCATAAGGCATAGGAAACGCGCCGCAAATTTCCTAGAAAACAGCTATCGTAGTAAGCGTAAGATTTGCTGAGGTGATACAAATACAGCGCTGTATGCATATGTACTAGTGAGATAGCGTTAATGAACACGTATCGAAGAAAACGTTAAGCTATTTGCAATGCCCACGAACTATAGGTGGCGCGCTGTACGATTAAAGATGGCGTCCGGAGGACGGTCAACTCTTCTTCTAGCATAGGGGCAGAAAGGACGTGTGGACGCACGCCCCGTGCCGCTTTCAACGGATGAAGTCATCAGCTGCAGCGAAATCGACATGAGTGTAATATACTTGCGCAAGTCATGGAAAGTGCAAAATGTTCGCCACCTCATTATTTACCACGGTGTGAAAGGTTATATTTCAGCTCCTTTACCGTACATCGACGATTCTTTGCGAAATGCTGTGCGTGCTGCAGAAACCGCATAAACTTAACGGAACTCCAGGTACACGTAACGCGCCTGCTTTACTGGTTTGCTGTAATAATGAGCCGGTAGGGAGCATAGGTCGGCAAATTCACTCATGAGTCGACTCACTTAGACTCAGATCAAGTCGTGAGTCTGAGTCTAAGGGAGTCAGGATGAGTAATGTCTTGGTGAGTCTGAGTCTGAGTGAGCCCTCAGAGCAAAATCTATTTCTTGCCTGAGTCTGAGCGAGCTCTAACTCCTTTGCAGACCCAGGGTAGCGAGTAACACTATAATTGCTGCACGGGACCGCGCGTTTAGCGTGACGATGTCTTTTAAGCATGCTGTGTTGCCATAATTACTTGCGTGGTCAAGAACGAGGAGTGAGCAGTTAATTTCTGTGGGATGTTGCAGTTTTGATCAGCACCTCGAGACGAAGGCACACACACGCTTTTCGCAACGTCGAATGATTTCTCAAAAACAATGTCGTTGGGAGGGTAATGTAGAAGGTCATTTGGCAATTCAGCTCCGAGGCTTGTGACCGCGACTGCACGCTTCGCTTCCGCTCGTCCAGACTCTTGGTAGCATGCGTCCACTAAAGATGCGCTACATGCGTCGCATCAGAAAAACTATGCTTTTATTTTGATCTCAACACCACTGTACAACAAGGGTGCTTAAAGTGACTTTACGAATGTGAAAATCACTCCGTACAGCTGGTTAGCCAGCGAAGCACGTTAAAGAGACTCGCTCCTCGTCAGTTAGCAGCAGCATCTTCATCGGCACTGTCACTATCGGTGTTTCCACAGCCTTCAATGTCCGGTGAAAAGTACTAGTCCTCAAGGTGGTCTCCTTCAACATCACTGCCAAAGAATTCTAAAGAATTACCTCTCTGAGGGCCAAATTCCCCCTCTTGAATTAGAATTCTCTCTCTATAGACTCTACATGTCTAACCTTCGACAATAAACCCATACAACAAACGACGGCACGGACGGAAGCTGAAGGGTGGTGTTGATTTTGTCGGCAAAAGTTCCTCTATCGTTTATTCGTTGCAATATCGACTGTTTTTACAAGCCCATTCAAGCACAAATAAAATTTTCCAATCTATAAGATCGAAATCGAAATTTTACTCCTGAATGCCAACGATAGTGGGCTATATAGATTTTAGCCGCAATATGGGTTCCAAGTATTCTGCTGACATGAGCACACTGTCAAATAGTGTTGGAGCAGGCAAGGCTATATTATCAATAGACAAAAAGTGCATTTTTTTTTCAGTTTCAGTTACAGTGAACTTGGCTTTTTTAGAAAAGAAAAACGCCACATCTTCACTGTTGTGGACCAAACAGGCCGCAGACGACTGCATAACATTTGATGCATGAACAATGTTGAACAGAGTATGCACATTTCCTGAAGAAAATCGCGACATTTAACGCACTTTTCACTTACAAATCTCAACATATAGTTCAAGTTCTAGTGCTTTTTTCAGTGTGGATATAATTGCTAGCACTTATTCTGAAAAAGAGCAATTGCAATGTTTAACATTCATAGCGGTCATTCGACGTGCACGTGTTAGGTATCGTAAATATTGTTGAGCTCTCGGTGTGCTACAACATGCTGTCCGCATCCCTGACTTCGCGCGCTTGCAATATCTAAGCTGCATAACAATGTTCTGGCTGGCAAATATACGGAGATTGTATACATTTTTGCTTTCTCTCATTGTGTTCACAAATGTTTGCCCTTTTTCGTGATGAGAGCATTTGCAATATTTCAGTCTCACAACGCACTTTTGACGTTGGTATCTTCAGGTCGGTAGATTATCCGAGTTGTCTCTGTGATTAACAATGTTTTATGAATTTGCGACATTCAAGCTTAATAACACGCTTTTGCCTTCATACGTAGGTGTCGTGGGTATTCCTTGCTTCTTAGTGCTGATCGATGTGCGGGTACTTTTTTGAACGGATCATTAACGATATTCAAAGTTCTTAACGCACTTGTGACTTATACATCTGTAAATGTCGAAGATTTGTGTTCTGTGCGTGGTGAATTGCACACACATTTCTCAAATTGTGCACGGCATATGCACAAACACCTGGAAGTCACTACTGGAATAAAGCTTTTAACAGAATTCTTGCTGTTGTCGTTATGCACACTGCATCAAGCCAATTACTTTCTTCTCACACTAAAGCTTTAAAATTTGACAGGTCATACACTCAGGTAACACAAGAAGGCTGGGCGGCAGCCATATAGGAGAAATGAGCCGCAATGAACAAGTATGTACACCTGTTTTGCTTTAAATCGACCGTTTCATCGCCTCATGCGAGGACCTCTTTGTAGGTGTTGTCATCACGTGCGCGTCAACACATCAATCGCTCATTTGTTTGCTTCCTTCCTCTCTTTCTCATTTTCCCCTCTTCCACTCTCCCTTTGATCAGTGCATGGTAGCCAACCTGAAATTTTTCGGGTTAACCCGCCTGCCTTGGTTTCTGTATACCTCCTCCCGATCTTTCTTCAAAAGTGTGCAAAATTTCATAATGTTATACTACATGTATTAAGACGAAAGCTTTAATCGAGCGCCAAAATTGCGCGTCGGCGTCGGCATCTTGCGGCGTCGGGGTCAATACGAGTGATGCAAAGTATGATCATCATGCGATGACGTCCCCATATACCGTCATAGAGATACAAAGTTTGCGACGTCATCATGACGTCGCTATGACGTCGCTTGCCGGGACGTGATATGATGACGTCATCACATGATGCCGTCGCTTGGTAAAGGTGAGCCAATCACTGGGGCAATGCACAACCAGGTTAAGTGCAGGAAGCTTAAGGATGGGCTCGGGGGAGGATCAATACATCGACTGAGAAAAAAAATGAGGAATATGGCTTTCGCCTTTGAGTAGTATTAGGTGAATGCACAAGGGTCTCTGAGCTTTTTACGCTTTCGTATACCGAAGTCCAAGTGTTCAATCGGAAGCGAGCAACACAAACATTTGTCTGTACGGCAGTCCCTCTACCTGAAACAAGCGAGGGGTGGTTGACGTCACGTAAGTGAACGAATGCAATTGGATGGGGGCATCAATGCGAATTCTCTCCGGTTGGGATAGCGCGAGCCGCGGGCGGAGCCTGCAGTTTTTGTTTAGTTGTACCCGACTATAGCTACCCATACTTCGACTAAGAACTAGTAATTAGCTTCTATAGGCACAATAGCTTGCTTTTATATTGCCTACATTAAGAAGTTCGCAACTTTATTGATCCGTTCGGCTTCACTAGGGACAAGAGCATGAAAAAGAAATTATGCTACATTAAAAATAAAGCAGCCACTGTTGTGTCTTTCCGTATCTCAACCAACAATTGATTTCACAGCTACTGCAATATTGTCTCCTGATGGATGTGAGTGGATTCACGCTTTTCTGAATGCGCTTCTTTCCGCTTCTACCCAGCAATTATTTCCCCATCAGTAGCACCGTTTTCTGCCGTTACATGCTCAACCAGTGTTATGAATAGGCGTTGTTCGTTTCTGTTAGAAGATGTGACTAACGCGTTAGTACTTTTACAGAATGTAAATTATTTTGTCTTTCGGGTCAGACCGTTGCAGTTTATAAAACTACACCGTGCACTCATTCAGCACGCTCTTCGCAAAGAGGGTGAACGAAAGTCCGCATCAACTTCAACACGGATGGCCTGCTACCTGAGACTGTTACTGGAGGTGCCTGCAGATTATTTTCTTTTCGAAATGAAAATAAATGAAGGGCTGTCAGCCTGTCACTGAGCTGGCTAGCCCTGTTCCTTTCGTTAATATTACAAACAAACTGAGTGGGTCGCTTATGCATCCGCCTCACTCGACAACAAATGTAAAAGCCATCTTCTTCTTTTTCTTCAAAGTACATGTATTGAGCCTCCCGCATCCCCCCTTCGAACGTTTTCTGCAATTAACGTGGTTTTGCAATGCCTCCAGGGTAGGAGACATTATAAGCTTTGTACGAATCACCTTGTTTTGCACTGCCTCCGGTACCGGCCCCCCAATAAATAAGGAATGTCATGTGATCACGTCACCATGTGACGCCACGTCATGTGACTCACAGGAAGGTCATGATCACGTCACACATTTTTGCGACCTGCGACGGCATAATGACGTCATGCAGTGACGTCATTGCTTGGTTATGACTTTTTGCATCACTCGCGTTGACACCGCTGATGGGGGACGCCGGTCAATTTTCGCGTTTGATGAGGCACTAAGGCTTTCGCCTTAATAATAAATTAAGGAAGAAGAAAAAAGCGACAGGCCTTCACCGATCACCCAGCACTGTCAGTTGATGGACCGGCCTTTATAGAGCCTGTTGTGGACTGGTTTAAGCCGCCTTCTGCAAGCGCCGTTACAAGGTACCCATTACACCATAAAACGTTATCATTTTGCGCAGAAGTGAAGTACCCGCTATATTTTGCGCCGTGACGAAATACCCACTACAAGTAGCGAAGTACCCACGACGCGTTCAACGATGTACCCACGACGCGTACACTGCAAAAACTGTCCTTCATGTCCACGAACAAGACCTACGTAGAACTTACTTATTGCTCTCATTATATGGAAATAGGGAGTATATGTTCGTAACTTCAACGGACATATTGCGTTCTTTTTAGTTAGGGAGAGAGTGATCTAAAGTCCTAACGAAAAAGAAAGTCCTAAAAGTCCTAAAGTCGAAAAGTCCTAAAGTTGACTGCGCTGTGCTAAATGGGCAAATTTTTCGGGCAGTTACAAACGTAGCAGTGAGTATAAATTACCTACAGTTATTGCACCAGTCAGGAAGCACAACAGCTGCGATATCTTAGAGAACCACGCATACACTGGATCTTCTAATGAGTGAATCAAAGACATCAAACGTCTCTCTAACGTAGCTTACTGCACAACATAATGCGCAGCTTATTCTAAAAACTCTCACGCCTCGTCCTGTTTTCAGCAAACGTCAGTACATGCCACTTCAGGAGCATCTGTGACAAACGCCCCTTCAACTTCACCGCTCGCGGTCTTGCTGCTGAAATCGGTATTTTGCGCAGGCAGAACACAGTCTTCTTACGACCGCGATCAAACGCCACCCAGATTCATCTTTACCTTATTGTACGGCGCATCTTCACAATCCACTGAAAGAGAGATTCTTTATTTGGGAAAATTAGGTGAATAGTGGGGGTAAGTGACGCAGTAACTGTCTCTCAGGCGAGGACACCACAACCGCGACACCTGGGGGGAAAGGGGAGAAAAGTATAGGAGAAGTTAGAGTTAGAGTGGAGGAGGAGGCCTGGGGGAGTTAAACACATACAATCCACTGACGCTCCGAGTTGGCAGGCGAATGTTCTCGAGGTCGACGAGCGAAGCCTCCCACCTGCTGGCGAGGAGTCTGGTCCTGAACAACTCTACGCTGCATGTCCCTGAATTTGAAGCACCTGGTTGTAGCGCGACCTCGACACAAGGACAAACGAAGACACGCACGCAGCGCTTCGTGCCTTCTTTTGTCGTTT
Source organism: Rhipicephalus sanguineus (assembly GCF_013339695.2). Lineage (NCBI taxonomy): Eukaryota > Metazoa > Arthropoda > Arachnida > Ixodida > Ixodidae > Rhipicephalus > Rhipicephalus sanguineus. The sequence continues at coordinate 58,487,898 of NC_051183.1, forward strand.
TGTCGAGTTCGCGCTGACCCAGTTTCTTCTATTAAACTACCAGCAAACCCACTTAGCGACTCTCCTGAATTTGAGTACGCTAAGCTGAAAGCCGTTTAATATTCACACCATAAAACTGCTATTGTGTTCACTTATTCAATGAGACATGCAGTGCAGCGGTTTAGCGCCCGTCCGCCAGGCATGGACGTGCAATGAGTGACTAATGCAGCATATCAAAAGAACAAAACGAACGCTTAAAAAAACAATCTATTTGTACCACGTTCAACAGAAAAGCCATCAAATTCACTGAGCAACTTCTCGTTTTTTGTACACATCCTCATGAGCTATTTGATTTGGATGCGATTAAGAAAAATAAGGCTATTCGATTATTGCTTCTCTGATATTGCAGGTTCATATACAAGGCAAACATGGCAATACAAAAATATACCATAATGTGCTCTGCACAATTTGGCAACGTGCATAACTTAAGCATTCTTTTGAAAGTTTTTCGCCTGGCCTGACAGAGTACCTGCCAGAGCAAGCCCTCAGTTTTAATACAGTTTGAGCTCTACAATAAAGCGTAATAGGCTGCCGTTCCGATGTCTAACGACTCTATATGGCATAAAAAATAATCGCACTGATTGTAAACATTGCGCAGGAGAAGGAGTTTCTAGCCAAAATTCTGTCAACGGCATTAACTACAAGCTATGCATGACATCATGTATGAGTTCTGATGATGTCAGAGAGAGAGAGAGAGAAATGGTTTATTATGGCAGAAAAGCTGAGAGGTCGGCCTGAATCAATATTCTGGCCTGCTACTCAGCAGTAGGAAAGGGGAGAGTGGTAGTATAGAGAGTGGAGAGAAGATGCGGATGATGATGATGGAAAAAAGTGGCGACGAAATAAGTCCTTGAATGTCCAAAAACTATTTACAGTCTCTCGTCGAGCTCTGTATCGCGCAAAAACATGTTCAGCGCTTTCAGAATATCGCGCTGATGACATGGTGGTGGTCCCAACAGAACTTTTTCTGAAACTTGTTGCTTCGATGACAACAAGACGGCCGCCATTGAATTTCTTTGCGTGAAGTATCGTGGGCAGACGCACAGGAGGTGTTCGATAGTCTCAGGAGTGCCACACATCTCGCAATTGGGACTGTCGGCACGGCCGATAAGGTGTAGGTAACGGCGAGTGAATGCCACACCTAGTCGTAGTCGGTGAAACAAGCTTGTAATACACCTTTTCATGGTTGGTGGGATTCTAACACTCATATTTGGGTCAAGTTCGTGAAGCCGGCGGTGACGATGGCTTGGTAAAGACCAATATGCTGCTGTAGTCTCACTCAGGAGTGTGTACACTACGGTGTTAGTATCCGGTCGGGAAAAGGGGATAGCTAGTACTCTGGCGTTATCATGGGCCATCTTTGCCTCCGCATCGGCTTGCTCATTGCCCTGCAGACCGCAGTGCCCTGGAACCCATTGACACATGATACGATGGCCAGTTTTCAGGGCGACATCGTGTAATTCGACCACTTCGTGAGCAAGTATGGAATAAGGCCCTCGTTTAAGTGCTGAATCTATCACTTGGAGTGCTGGTTTACAGTCACAAAATATAGTCCATTGGTGAGGAGGTTGCGTCGATATGTAACGAATTACCTCGCGGATGGCTACAATCTCTGCCGCCGTCGATGTTGTTCGGTGGTCCAGACGGAAGCGTTCACTCGTCTTCAAACTTGGTATAACGAATGCCGCTGTTGACGCAGTGGGTAACACAGACCCGTCAGTAAAAACATGCACAGAATTGGCATATTCTGTAGATATATATGATAACGTTAATTGTTTGAGGCCACATAAAGGTATGCGCGACTTTTTACCCACTCCTGGAATGGATAGGCGCACTGTAGGTCTTGCTAAAATCCATGCTGGTACCTCTGCAACTTTTGCGGGAGCGAAGCCTGAGGGAATGATGTTCTCATGGCGTGAGATGGTTTCTGCAAAAGTGCTGTCCGGTCGGTGGGTGTGGATCGTTGCCAGAGGATGACGTTCATGCCGCGTCAATAGTCGGAGATAAACTCTTAACGGTTCGCATGAAAGATAACTATCCATGGGAGTTATGCGTGCTTCCGCAATAACTCCTAATGTTGACGTACATCGCGGTACGCCAAGACATGTCCTCACTGCCTGAGCTTGCAAACTTTCTAATGTACGCAGGCAGGACGGGCGTAGGTTTGTCATAACAGGTAAGCTGTATCGTAGGTAGCTTACGAAAAGTGCCTCATACAGCTGAAGCAACGACCTTTCTGATGGGCCCCATTTCGTGCCTGCTATATATCTAAGCATGTGTATGAAGCTGCTTAGTTTGGATCTAAGCATCGACACGTGCTTCGACCAGGACAAGTTTCGGTCAATCATCACTCCTAAGAATCGATGATGTGTTACATATGGTACGGAAGTGCCATCAATTATGATTTGGTAACGATGCATCGTTTTGCGTGTAAATGCGAGGGCCGCACACTTCGCTGTCGCCAATTGTAGACCTCGCGAACGCAAATATTTAGAGGTGACCGACACTGCACGTTGTAGTCTTGCCCGAAGCTGTGGTCGTGAAACACCGGAAGCCCATATACAGATGTCGTCAGCGTACAAGCTCATCCTGGCTGTGTCTGGCACTACGTCGGCGAGTCCTATGAGAGTGATGTTGAAGAGCGTCGGGCTGAGAATGCCGCCTTGAGGAACTCCACGGAGGACTTCATGACGACTCGTCTCTCCATCCGTCGTCGTCATAAAGATGGTCCGGCGTGTAAGGTAATTTCGTATCCACAGAAACATTCTGCCTCCAATCCCTAGCTCCTCAAGTGCGTCGAGGATAGCGTCATGTAACACATTATCATATGCGCCTTTGACATCCAAAAATAGCGCTCCTGTCAAGCGTCGGCGCCTCTTGGCCTGTTCAGCAGTTGATACGAGATCGATCACGCTGTCAATAGAAGACCTTCCCTTGCGAAAACCTGTCATTATGTCTGGATAAAGGTTGTTCTTCTCAAGAAACCATTCCAGCCTCGTCAACAGCATTTTCTCCATGACCTTGCCTACGCAACTTGCCAGGGCAATTGGTCTGTAGGATGTCAGGGCATGAGGTGTTTTGCCAGGCTTCAGAAGCGCCACGACACGACTGGTTTTCCATTTTTCCGGTACAGTGCCTGTGCTCCACGATGTATTGAACAGGGATAGAAGAAGAGTGCGTGCCTCTTTTCCCAGTGAACGGAGCGCAGCGTACGTGATGCCGTCTGGTCCCGGTGCCGATGAGCGTCGAGTTGAAGCAAGTGCAGCATCTAGTTCTTGCATCGTGAACATGACATCAAGACGGTCATCAAGGGCTGGCGGGGCTTGTCGGTCGTTTGTTGGGGGAATACCAGTAGCTCCAGCAACAATAAGTTTGCAGTAGTCCTCCGCAACGTCTACTTCGCTCCTACGTTGTACAACCGCCAGAGCTCGAAATGGGTACTTTTCTTGAGGGGGAAATCGTAGGCTGCGCATTACGTGCCATATTTTGCAAAGTGGCTTGCGGGGATCCAGGGAAGTACAAAATTTCCTCCAGCGTTTAGTGTCCAATTTGTCAAGGTGCCGAAGTACATGTCGCTGAGCTTGGCGGCACGTCCTGAGGTCCGAAACAGATTTCGTTCTTCTGTACTTCCTCTCTGCTCGGCGACGTATAGCACGCAGTTTTTCATATTCAATGTCGACGGACGATCTAGGTGCCAATACGCTTATGTATTTCGTCGTGACTTGAAGAGTTGAGGTTATGATACGTTCGAGGTCCGGCGGTGTAGTTTGATGTGAACAAGCATTTTCAACCAATGTCTGGAAATCTTGCCAGTTAGTCGACTGAATACGAGGAGGAGAGGTTTGGAGGAACCATTTCAGTTGTACATAGGTCGGTATGTGGTCGCTGCCATGAGTCTCGAGATCTGTACACCAGGTCGCTGATGGCAGAATGCTCCTGGATACAAATGCAAGGTCTAAGGAGCTACTGTATGTTGGACCTCGTAGAAATGTGGGCGAACCGTCATTAATCGTTGCGAGGCCTTCGTCATGTAGGAAGGTAGCGAGCTGTTCTCCCCGTTTACTTGTCGTAACGCTTCCCCATAACGGGTGATGTGCATTGAAGTCTCCGATAAGAATATGCGGTCCTGGGCAGCTTTGAATGACAGAACTAAGGTATCTGCAGTCAAATCTCGCTTTCGGTGGTATGTAGCCTCCAATGATAGAAAATACGCGTTGCTTATGTTTCACGCTCACACATATGTATTCATTGGAGGCATGATCTGTAATGTTATGCCTCGCGTACACAATGTCACGCCGTACAAACAACAGAACTTTGCTTGTGGATATATCTTGGCGTGACCAAAGTTGCAAATACCCTGATAGTCGGAAGGAAGAAGTAATATTCGGCTCACAGATAAGCACAAATGGAAATCGATACTTGAAGAGACGCTGTCGAAGATCTGAAAGGCGACCACGCAAACCACACGCGTTCCACTGCATAATAACAGATCGACGCAGGCACTCTTCGTATGACGAAGATCTTCCTGAGAGCGCCATGATGAATGACTACTCCATAGCCATGATGTCAGAGAGGAATGCATCTAACATTGGGTGTTGATTAAAACATGCTGCACCTTACAAAAAATACAATGTGAGGTTAGAGCTCATTGTGTGTGAAATATTTAGTGGTGGAAAGTACAGGCACGGCCAAAGAGCGCAGTGCATTCGATGGTGAGTTATAAAGAAAACCACAAATAAATGGCATTATCGCAACCGTATACATAGCGGTGTAACCATGGGTGGGGTGCTTCAGAAACACTGGCCATTCCTGGAGGCTGGCAGGCGCTCAGTCTAACCTTTCTCGAAGGCCACCTTTGCATGCTCAGCTCGTTTAAAAGCTTGAGTAGAAAATTCCTGGCGTATTTGGTGTCTCTGGCTATTACCTATAAAAGAAGACCCCAATAAAATGACTGCTGTCATTTCCCAGGCAGCACATAACGTCGGGCCGATATTGGTTTTACGGCGGCTGTGCGCGGCCCCACCTCGGGCCAGCATTGCCAGCCTGGCGCCCATATCGGCGGAGCCGTTGACTTTCGCCGGCAAAATTGGGCCGATTTTGCCGCCTTTCAACCGATGTCGGGTTTTCACCGGCAACATAGGGCCGAGTTTACCGGCGTTCTGCCGTCTGTCCGCCGATATCGGCTTAGCCGATTGCTTTCACCGGCAACATTGGGCCGAGTTTGCCGGCATTTTTCTGTTCTTCCGCCGATATCGGCTTAGCCTATGGCTTTCACCGGCAACATCGGGCCGAGTTTGCCGGCGTTTTTCTGTTCTTCCGCCGATATCGGCTTAGCCTACGGCTTTCACCGGCAACATTGGGCCGAGTTAGCCGCCGTTTTGCCGTACTTTCGCCGACATCGGCCGAGCCGATGGTTTTCACCGGCAACACTGGGCCGAGCATGCCGTCATTCTGCCGTGCTTCAGCTGACATCGGCGGAGCCGATGGCTTATCGACGATGTTGGAACTTTCTTGTCTCCCTTCAGTCAGTTATACATGCCCTGTTGAGAACGTCCTCCTGCGTCGCGGCGCTCCAAAAGTCCTATTCACCGACAGAGGCACGGCTTTTACGGCAGCTAACGCAAACCACCTCGAAATAGAGCCGCACAAGTCACCGACGGATATCACCCGCAGGCGAATGGCCTCACCGAGCGGCTAAATGAAACCCTCGCCGACATGCTGGCAATGTACTGTACGTCAAACACATGGCATGGGCCCACCATCCTTCCGCACATAACCTGAAGTTAACACGGCAGTGTATAGAAACGGCGCACATATGACGCCGTTCAAACTAGTTCACGTAAGCCCCTCAACGACGCTGGACGACGTGTTGCCGGCCGTCATTGACGATCGACAATAAAGCCGCTGTAGCCAGTGCGGCCCTGGAAGAGGGGCACCACCCACCCTAACCACTCCAAGGCATGACATAAATAAATGTTTCTTCTCCCTCGACGTACGCGCTCTACCTTCAGCCCGCCGAAGAAGCCCGGCAGCTCGCCCGCCGCACCAAGAACCAGCTGAGGATCAAGCCGCCAATACAGTCTTCGACGACGCCTCATCGAATACTAGCCCGGTGACCGTGCGTGGGTCTGGACGCTGCTGATACGTACGCTGACGCGGTCGTAGCGAGACGCTTCTTCGCCGGAACTTCGGCCCTTACAACTACGTCTCAGCGAACTGAACTACGATCTTGCCGGACGGCATTACTCACTCTCAGCGGCACAGCGCACGACCTGAAGTCATTCACGTCTCTGTGCGCGTTGAGGAACCCGAGGGCAGTTTTTGCTTGCTTCCATTTTAATTTTCACTTCGTGTTCTGTGTTAAGCATCGGGGTGATGCTTCTGAGTGGAGGCATGCATGGCCACGGTGTTTATCGCTGTTTTGATGTGTTTGGGTTTCACCCACAACGACTGTTAGCGACGCGCGGCGCAGACCGCGTCGCAATGTTTGGGAAGCGTCGCGATTTGTTTGAGATCATTCTGTTAAGATCACGCGCAGGACGCGAATAGTCAAGTTTATTCGAGAGCTTACGCGAGCATAGCGATAACGCCGGAAGGTTTGATGACTAGCGTACAGCACGTTCCACCGATGATGAGCACGTTACCGATGGTCTGTGCTCTGTTGCCAGAATCAGCGTACAGCGTGTATTGCTCGTACTTTAACTTTTATTTCATTCCTGAGCTCAACTTCGTCCGAATAAAGAGTTTCGTCTTGAACACACTGAAAGCTGCTTCTATGTCACTATCACTATCACATGACAATATTATATACATTATACAGTGTACGTTATAACTCCCGAACATCATACTCAAATGGTGATGATGTTTTTTCGGTTGTTGTTTGTTACAAGTTTCACAAAACATTTTTATCAGACCGTTTGATTAACATCCTTCAAAGTTAATCTGGCCTTCATTCGATCTGTCAACATTTGGGCTTGAATCAATATCATGATTGGTATCTGCAAATTGTGTATTGCCCAACAGTAATGGCATCTGACATCAGTTGATGCCCTCTCATGAATTGTTCAATTGATCAAACATAGGAGCACCCATGTGATCTCAATCTGATATTATCAGAATCTGATCGAGACAGGCATGACCGAAATGTGGTTTATACTATATTGGTTTTATGATGCGCCCAAAGATAGACATGTGTTTCGTGGTCAAAACATTGCGTATACGCGTTTATCAGCAGTTTTGTTGACGTGCTTTCCTTTCGATCACAAACACCGGATACGATATACATTGTTTGGTACAGGTTTTATGAAAACGAAAGAAAAACTAGCGCAACAGCACATTTGTAAAAAGAACTAAGGCAAGGATGCTTGGAGATTGTCGGGCTGTATATCAGAAAACAATCTGTGAGAAATTTATGTGACTTGCTACAGCCGCGGGTACGCGCTGGTACGTTGAAGGGAACATATAATTGTCAGTCGGCGCTGTACCACGAGCATTAGACGTGTGGAAGAGAGCAGTGACAGCGCATCGGTCACTCCACTTATGCAGCTTGCGTTACTCGCACTCTTCGCTGTAGCAATATTCGCTCTGAATGTGCATAGATCACACCATATGTACCACAAAAACACTGCAGGGTCTAAGTGCATGAATACATATATGTTACCTCTTTGAAACGAGCCTTTCGCAGTGGCGTGTTGTGTAGTGTGTATAGAGCGCTTAGTATGGCGTATCAGTAGTGCCGTCGCAGAGGTAAAAAATTCAAATCCCATTTTGTCTTTCGTTGGCTTTTTCTGCTCTATTTTTTGAAGCTTACATATATTACAGTGCATTCTTTTAACTGGAACTAATTCATGATTTCTTGTTGTGCTGCGGATTACGAGACGAGGACGAGAAAGGAACTACAGGACAGGTGGTGTGCACCACGTACCTGTCCTGCTGTAGTCTCTTTCTCGTCTCGTCATCCGCAGCACAACAAGAAATCATGAACCACCACCAACTAGCCCAATTCATCGCTCTGCTAAACTGGAATACAACCAATTAAAAAATCATCGGACAGCATGCCTATGTAGAATCACAGCCAAACTGTTGTGGCTTGGCCTCTCTGTCCTGCATCCACCGAACTCATCCCAAACTTATGGCTTGAATACAATATCAGCCACATTGATTCAAAGGTCTTGCTCAGCAAATGACGTGTGTCATTCTTGAAACTGTGCCCCATTCTTCAAACCAGCTAGCTGGAGTTTGGCACCATATATCATGGCACGCTTCAGTGAGTAACACACAATACTGGTCTTGCAAGCTGTTGTGCACTCCCTACATCTTCGCGTTCTCTCCTGCCACGCAGACATAATAAGTGAATTTGCAACACACGACATGATATTGTGCTTTTCGTCTTTTTTTTGTCCGACCTTCGTCAACACGTCCTTCAAATTTGCTTACACATTGACCATTAGTAAATGCTATACTAGATACAGTGCTAGATCTCACGACTGCTGAAGTTTAAGCAGCATACCTTGGCTGCTCTGTGCTTGGGAACGGGCCAACGAGCCCCAATATTGCTTTTGCTGCGAAAGAGTTGCTTCAAGCAAGATCTCCACAACATGATCGAGGTGTTCACCCGCTAACAAAAACAAGTACCTGCTTACAGGGGCGTAGCCAAGGGGGGGGTTGGGGGGGTTCAAACCCCCCCCGAAATTTTTCAGTTTTGCTTGCGTATATAGGCACGCACACATACAAACGCACGCACGAACATACATAAAGTATGGTTGAACCCCCCCCGAAAAAAATTTCTGGCTACGCCCCTGCCTGCTTATTTAATTGCGTTTTTTGCTACGAAAGAAACATCACTGCAACTTAACCCTTTCAGCCCTGGATTTTTTATTTTGGTCAGGGGATATTTTTGTGTGTGTTTTCCTAATAGATATGACCTCAGAAGACCAAAAACGAAAAATTGAGCCAGTGGTGCAAGTATTAATGGATTTACAGACATGACGTCAAATTAGGTCATCAGGGCTCAGCGGTTGCGAAATGAGAAAAATTGCATCTTTTTTTCTCCTATTCACTAGAGTACACAAAATGTGAACCACGTCTCATTTTTCAGTGTGATACTCATTGAAACAGCTTCGGTACGTCGATCCGAAAATGGCGCTTACCCGCCTCAGCTGACCCGCCTTGGCGTCATCCACGACTTCGGTCAAGCTTCTTCTTCTTTGTGGCTCCCAGCTCCGCAAGCATGTCACCATTTTGGTGTCAATCGCAGTGGGGATGATTGAAGAAGTATTCCCCCAAGAATCGGCAGTTTTGGTTTCATTTCCAAAATGCTAGGGCAAGTTTTGTGTGATGGTGTCAATTGACACCGCCAGGGCCGAAAGGGTTAAGTAACATGTGACCATCACATCTTATTTTGCATCACTAAAGTTCATGTCAATGCATTTCTCTCAGCACTCAATGATTCGAGTCAACTTATTTTGCACTTATAGATTAAATTGTGGTGATGTCGTGAAAACAGGCTTTTACGTAAAATCTTGAACGCCTTTGTACAAGGAAAAAAGTTAAAATGTAAAATTTGGACCGGTAGAGATTACCACTTTACGACTGCGATGCAGTCATGGCTATTAATGGGTTTGATTACCGTGATTTCTGCCAGCAAGAGTTGCGAAGTGGGCTTGAAAGCTTCGATGGTAGAATCAATATTATGCTTCTCTTGTCATTAACAATGTGCTTTCGTTATATATCTGCTATAACAGTGCTCCAGTTGGCTCACTGGTTAATTGTCCTAAGAGAGCTTCCATTTTGCATGCAATTTGCATGTCTGTATACAAGGTGGACACTACTACAGCTGTTGGCGGTGAGCTAGAATTTAGTAGTAGGTGTGTCCGTAAGTTGGCAAACTCGTGAGTCGACTCACTCAGACATAAATCGGGCAGTAAGTCAGTCTGAGTGAGTTCCACTTTTTCTGCCGGCCTATCGTCCCATCTACTCTTCTTCAACATTGCCATCAGCGTTCGCTCATGTTTACACTCACGTCTACTCACACATATTTCAGCACACTAGCGTTTGTACACTACTCGATATTTATTGATAAGATGCAAGAGCCACCGAGGGGAGGAGGTGCCTTGATTTGCCCCTGCAATAGATGGATGGAAAAACTTTATTTCGTCAGAAAGCAGCTGCGGACGATTCCGTGTTAGATGGCCATCAACCCAAGGTTGACGGCGACCTGTGTGGCCCACTCCACGACCCTTGTCAGCTCAGACCCAGTCGCTCCCGCAAACTTTCTAATGGGAAGTTCTTGACCAATAAAAATATCTAGTGTGAGTGGCATGTTTCATAAAAATCTTTTCGCTGGATTGCAACCACTGACAACTCATATTTGAAGTTACGAGATCAAAAGGCGCCATGTAGAGCATGGGTTATGTGAAATATTGGCGTTAAAGAGCATCGACACCGTGATTGTAAAAGCTAATTACATGTACGTTACCACACTCATGAGTCAACTCACTCAGGTTCACTCAGACGAGATCAATCCAGTTGTAAAAAATTTTAGTGAGCAAGTTCAAGTGAGTCCGGTTAAGAAAAATCTTAGCGAGTCAGAGTCTGAGTGCGTCTGACTGAGAAAAATTTTGGTGACTCTGTGTCCGAAAGAGTCCGGTTGAGGAAACTTCCGAACAGTCTGAGTCCGAGTGAGGCCTAAGTACAAAATATATTTCTTGAGTAAATCTGAGAGAGCTCCACATTTTTTTTCCAACTTATGAGTATGTCACATAAATTTAAAGAAAATAAAAAAAAGTGTTTATCACCAAAATAAAAGCAAGCACAAAGAGTAATTGCATTGGCAGGCCTAAAATTATGGCCATCTCAAATGTGAACTAAAGCAGGAACGCACAGGTGAAAACACAGCGAGAGAAGTGAAAACAACTAAATATATATGAATGAATAGAATTTAGTATCGAAAGAGGAGGCAGCCACCTATCTAAACGAAAACAACAAATTAAAAAAAAACACTTTCATTATGGCTCGCACTATTTGAACTGGGACAATCATAAAATCTGTATGGCATCTTACGCACCATCTACACTGTTTAAAAACCAACTCTGTATTCCCATTGAGTGCCGGTGTTGCACATTCACATGAACATCATGGTTTTTGTGCGGTTTTGTGCAAGAATTCACACGTTTTAGTAGCATAATAGGTGCGACAGATATGGCTTAAGTTCGATGAATGATTCATTTGTCTCTACAAACATTGTCAGAGAATCAATATTAAAAGTTTAACTTCTCACTCACCTCGTTCTCCGTCAAATAATAATATGCACTCACTACTGCAATTTAGGTTGTATCATCACATGATCTACAATAAAAACTGAATAAGTCAATGAAAACAAACAATCAGTCTCTCTGCTATCATTATGATACAAACCCATGGCTTTTTATTGCATGACAAAGTGCACTGGTCAAAGTGCACCCCCAAAACAGTAGCAAGGTCATGCAAACTTTCAAAACATGTGCATTTTTCTCCATTAAAGGATACAGAAAATAAGGTCACCAGCAAACAAAATAAAAAATAAGCATACAAATACAAAATTTAGCCCACGCTTATTCTACATTATTGCACAAATACAGAAATTTCTATTCACCCACAGCAGAGAGGCCCACAACATGGGATGTTCACCCGCTAACAAAAACAAGCACCTGCTTATTTAATAGCGTTCATTGTTACAAAAGAAACATCATTGAAACTAGAGTAACACATGATCATCACATCTTATTTTGCATCACTCAAGTTCTTGTCAATGCAGAAAAGCTCTCAGCACTCAATGATTCGAGTAATATTATTTTGTGTTGAAAGATTAAATTGTGTATATGTCATGAAAGCAGGCTTTTACATGAAATCTTCAGTGCTTTTGTGCAAGGAAAAAGTCTAAAATGTAAAATTTGGACTTGTAGAAATTACCGCTTTACAACTGTGATATGTAGCGATGGCTATTTAATGGTTTTGATTACCGTGATATTTTTCCCCACCACGGTGGTCTTGTGGTTATGGCACTCGACTAGCGACCCGAAGGTCACGGGATCGTATCCTGGCCGCGGCGGCTGCATTTTTAATGGAGGCGAAAATGTTGAGGCTCGTGTGCTTAGATTTAGGTGCACGTTAAAGAACCCCAGGTGGTCGAAATTTTCGGAGCCCTCCCCTACGGCATCTCTCATAACCATATCGTGGTTTTGGGACGTTAAACCCCAGATATTATTAAATTATGATTACCATGACTTGTGTTAACATTTGCAAAGCTTGATGTTGAAACCAAAATTATGCTTCTCTTGACAGTACCGTGTGGTTTTGTTACATCTGCTCTAACAGCGCTCTAATTAGTGCACAGTTTGTCTGAAGAGAGCTTCCATTTTGCATGCTATTTGCGTGTCGCTGTATGCAAGGTGTACACTATTGTAGGTGTCGACACTGAGCTAGAATTTAGCAGTACGCATGTTCATAAGTCTGCAAACTCTTGAGTAAACGCGCTCAGACTCGAATTGGGCAGTGAGTCAGAGTCTAAGTGAGGCCACTTTTTCTGCCGGCCTATGGTCCCATATATCTACTCATCTTCAGCATTGCTATCAGCCTTACGTCAGCTCATGTTATACTCGCATCTGCTCACACATATTTCAACACACTGGCATTTGTACACCTCCTCTATATTTATTGATCCGACACAAGAGCTACAGAGGGGATGGGGTTCCTTGATTGTCCGACCCATACTTTCTAAGGAGAAGTTCTTGATAAAAATATCTCATGCGAGTTGTACCTTTCATAACAATTTTCTTGCTGAACTAGAACCACTGATAACTCGTATTTGAAGCTACAAGATCAAAAGGCATCACTTAGAGCATGAATCATATAAATATTGGTGTTAAAGAGCATTGACACCATGATTGAAAAAGCTAATTACACATTGTAACACGAGTCGACTCATTCATACTGAGATCAAGCCATGTATCTGAGTGAGTCCAGTAGAGAAAAATTTCAGCGAGCTAGGTCTGAGTGAGTTCGGCCGAAAAAATTTTTGTGAGTCTGAATTTGAGCGCATTGCAAGTGAGAAAAACGTTTGGTGAATCTGAGTCCGAATGAATTCAGTTGACGAAACTTTTAGTGAGGCCAAGTCCGAGTGAGGCCTAAGTGCAAAACATATTTCTTGAGTAAGTCTGAGTGAGCTCTACATTTTTTTGCTGACCTATGGGTATGTCATAAAAAAAAAGTGTTTATTACCAAAATGAAAGCAAGCACTGAGAGTAATTACATTGGCAGGCCTGAAATTATGGCAGTCTAAAATGTGAGCAAGAGCAGGACAGCACTGGTGAAAACGCAGCGAGAGGTGAAAACAAGTGAAGGTGGGGGGCCGGCATATGAATTAATAGCATTAAGTATCGCAAGAAGAGGCAACCACCTATCCAAACAAACAAATTTGAAGAAAAAGTTTGGTTATGACTCGCACTTTATTTGAACCGTGACAATGCTGAAACCTGCATGGCATCCTACACACCATCTTGTTTAAAAGCCAATTCCCTGGTGTTGACAGCCGGTGTTGCACATTAACATTAATGTCATGCTTTTTGCACAGTATTGCACACAATATCACTTATCTTGGTAGTATAATAGGTGTGGCAGATAAGGTTTAAGTTCAATTAATGTTCATTTGTTGCTACTAACATTGCCGGAGAATCGATATTAAAAGGTTAACTTCTCACTGACCTCGTTCTTCCGCGATTAATATGCACACACTACTGCAATGTACGTAGGTAGTATCATCACATGATGTACAATAACAATTGAATAAGTCAATAAAAACAAACATTCAATGTCATTACTATCATCGTGATAGAGACCAAAGTGCACCTCCAAAACAGTAGCAATTAAGCTCATGCTAACTTTCAAAACGTGTGCATTCTCCATTAAAGGATACAGAAAATAATGTTACAGCAAACAAAATAAAAAATAAGCATACGAATACAAGATTTAGCCCACGCTGATTGTACATAATTGCACAAATATAGAAACTTCGATTCACCCCCAGCAGAATATACATGGGAAACAAAGCTAAATCGCTGCAATGGCCACATTATAAAGGCTTTTATCAGCACAAATGCTCAAGCAGTCAGTTCACATTAAGGCACACACACTGTGTAATGAAGAGCTCTAAACCAGTGCTTTGTACTGAATATGTGAGTCAATATCAGCTGGTCTTGATTATTTGATGCTGTGGATAGCATATGAATTATTCTAGTTAATGGATTTGAATATGGAATTGGCTAACAGGCTCGATTCATGTATAAGTACATTATGGAAGTTTTTCAGTTCTGTAGTTATGTATGTTTAAATATATAAATTGTGTTTTGGGTGAAGAGCTAACCAGTATGGGGGTGTACATTTTGGCAAAAGGCAACACTCTCCATAGCTCTAGTTATTTTCATTCACAGTATTGTTGCGTTACTGATGTATTTCAGCTCAGTGGTTATTGATTACTTGCCTATATTCATCAGCACAACTGAAGAAAGCAAAGTTCTCGCTATTCACTGCTTTAGACACGCAAAGCTTTAATGCATGCAACTCTTTTCTCCTCTGGTTCCATTAGTCTGTCCAAGCTGAGCAATGCAGGAAAGAAATTAAGTCAGTGTCGCACTAGCAGAGCTAAGTTGGTTGGCTGGTTGTCCCTTGGCAACCTGGCGTCACCCACTGCAAGGGATCGACCATGAAACGAGCTATCCCCCGCAGTGGGTTGCGGCAGCTAAGCTTGAAGGAAGTGCGGAGCTGGGCAGCCTTCTTTCTCTTCATTAAGGCATCGCTGGGAGAATCGGTCGTACATCATTAAACAAAGTGCTGTGCAAAATAAACATAGACAAGAAGAGAACGAGGATGGGCGCAGACTCGTGACTGGTTTTCATTCAGCAGAAAACTAATATTTATACTACACAAACCACAAATTAATGCAAGGAACCTGCTTTCATTGTGATACAATCTGATTGATGTATCACTGAAAAAACGTCTCCTTTTTCTATGATGCAGAAAGCCTCGGCAAGCCCACGTGCCAACTGGTCATGACAGCGTTTCAAAATTTTTGTTCTCACCAGCAAAGACTGGCATAGTTTACCACACTCGGCCCACGGGCATACACTGCAGTGAAGGGGAAGATTGGAACCTCGTCCGTTCTTGATCGAAAGCTGGTGCTCCCTCCCTAAGCCATTCATTTAAACATAGGCCCATTTGGACGATGTACACCTCCCCGCATGTCAGAGGGATTTCGTATGCAAACCCCTTCGAGCACACGATGAACCGAGTAGCATGGCTCTTAGTGCAATCTTGCACACTCCTACTTGCAGAGGCGATGCGGGGGCAAAGTGAGGCCAGTTTGTGTGGGGCAGAAAATACCACAGGCACACCATGGTGATCGGCAGCATCCTTCATTTGTGAGATACCCTATAATTATAGGGGACAACCACCGATCGTATTTTTTTACGACCTTCACAGCACTAGCCTTCAACCTCTGCAGGAGCTTCCCTGCTACAGCAACAACTGACAACAACTGACACAGGAAAACCAGCCTTCACCAACCTAGCAACCTAATTTTTTAGGCTGTCATGGACCAGGTGAACACATCACTTCTCCAAGACTCCCTTCAAGCAAAGCATGTCAATGGCCCGTTTAACAGTCTTTGAATGCGCAGAATTATTCAACAGGTCTTTTCTAGCTCTGCAAGTACAACCAGCATGTGTGATCTGGTGGCAAAGATAAGTTAATATCTACAAACTGAATTCTGTTCTGGCCAGGTAATTCGTAGGTGAAGGTTAAACCTCACCTGTGTCGTTCAAAGACCGCTAAAATATCTTGCACAGAATTAGTGTGTGCCAATCCAGGTTCTTTTTTGAAAAGAACTTGGTAGTCATCTATGTATCTGAAAACCTTTAGCACAATATCATGGTCAAAACAGCACACCAGATCACAATCAATGCTGGCCAAGAAAATACGAGCTAGTACAAGTGCCATGCACGAGCCTATACATAATGCCCTCCCGTGGAACAAGGACTTGGTTGCTAAATGTAACATATGTTGATTCAAGATAAAATTCAGGAAGCCTCAAAATATTATCCAGGCTGAAACCACTGGTGTTTCTTTACATTTCCTTTTTTCTTCTCTCTATTTTTTTTTCTTTGTCTCTGTTTATTTATTTCTTTCTCTATATATGCAAAAAACGACAGGAAGTGGAAGATGGAAGCTTGCAATGAAAAAATGCGTAAACAGGGGTGTGTGTGCTCAAGCCGACGTTCCGACAAGTGGACTTTTCTTCAGGGCTGGAACTGATTTCCTTAGCGCTTTTGCGCATATGCTGTTTACTCTCTCCTCCAATCCAAACAGGAGTAGTGGGTAGCTGTGAAAAGTGGAGGGGGGGGGGGGGAGACCACCGTGACGAATGGGGCGAGTCAAAAGGAAAGAGTTATTCCTTGAAAGAAAAGCGGGGTAGGGGGTGTTCAGACTGCAAAAGTGTAAGCCCCACAAGGTGCCTAGAAACACTGTTTAAACAGCTAGGTTGGGAACAAAGAGGAATTAAAACTGATATAGAATATCTGGGTAATCTGCAGTTTACAGACATCATGCTCTTCAGCAATGATGGGAACTAACTGCAACGAATTACTGATGATCTATACCAAGAAAGTACTAGAGTAGCTGAAATAGGACTGAAAATAAATCATCTATAAAGACTAAGCTTGTGCACAATATCCTAGTTAAAGAATATGGGTTTAAAATTAGTAGCCAGCCTTTAGAATGAGTACAAGAGTATGCATATCTATAAGAGTTACTAAGATGGGTGCATAGATGTGAAAAGAAAATTCAGCAAAGAACAAAAATTTGCTCGAGCACTTGCAGCAAACATTACATAATCATGACCAAAAACTTGCCGCTGTCCTTCAAGTGAAAAGTATACCGTTACTGCAGTCTAACACAGTACTAACACAGAGCACACAAACTTGGAGAATAACAAAAACTCATAATCAAAGACCATGCAGTGTGCATTGGAATGAAAAAAGACATGTAACATAGAGATAGAAACAAGCACAGTAGATCAAGAAACACAAAGCATCAGCTGACATCCTGGTGACAATTAAAAGGCTCAAGTTGCGACCAGAGTGCACATGAACATCATGGAAAGCTTGTAGGTAGTGAGAAGGCCAGCACCAGAGGTGACAACTGGACTTCTCATCTAAAAGTTGCTTGATCATGAACATTCACAGCATCTAACACCTTGACTTGACATCGCAATGAACTTCTAGTGCTGTTGAAATTGTCCTCGTAGGCTGTGTGATGGCAGAAACAGTCCTTCCGAGACATAGTTTGGAGTGTAACACATCACTGATGTCAAGTACCCCCAACTATTCCCACTGCATCGAGTGCTGAGCACCACAGCTGTGGCTCGACATGTACAGTATGCCGTCAAAGGTGGTGGGTAAGTTGTTGGGGAGATGCGCCAGTGGAAACGGGTCAGCAGCATGTGGTGGTAGACACAGGCTCATTATTGGTAGGTGGCTGCTAGGTTGATCCTCGCTGCAATGGTTTGGCCTTGCGAGGCTGTTGTTGACGCCAGGTAGGCTTGTGACTAGAATCATTTGTCAGTGATCCTGCGTCCTCTTGCTTCAAAAAAGGGTGCACATGGTAATTGTGGCATAGTGAGATAAGAGCACTTCACTGATATGACTGACAAGTGCTGTCAACGTGGTGGGTGGATGTTGAGGGGAGTGATACAATGGAGGAGGTTCAGCCTGCGTCATGGTGGACTAGTGGCTAGCTCGAGGTTGAAACAGATGATGCACTGGCTGTATATCAACAGATACAAAATGGCAAAAAAAAATTGGCTCAAAGCTTGCACTAAGCCACGCAAAGCTCGATACACTCTGAAGCTGATCGATCTCTTGCTTACTTATTGCTGTATCTAGGGGGAATTTGGCTGTAGCGAGGTTGAACTTGGCTTGACTGGCGAAAAGCGAGTGGATATGTAGTGAACCACCTGCCTTTTCTTAGACATTGGATGTTTAATGAGAAACCGTTGCTCGAGCTGCACTGCGGCCCTCTCCCTCGAAGAACGGTCTTGCGACAAGTTCTACTCAGCCACACATCTTCCAGCTCGGTCGTAGTGTAGAGGAAGAGCTTCTGCAGCACACGCAAGTCAAGGTCGTGCTACTCCACTGATCACACAGTCCTAAGAGTGGACAAGTTGTTTGTGTTGAACCAAGGACGATCACACACTTCATAGGAATGTCCAAATTCCAACGAAAGGAACTCGCACTGAAACCTTGTGTCGGCACCACCGGTGGAGGCACGGGCTCCCTACACTTCTTGGTAGGCTGGACCTTGCCGCAGGGAACACACTTGAGCAGCATTTGCTGCACGTTTGGGCTCCCTGTATTCGGGATCTTCTTGACACTGCAGTCTCTTCCGTTACAATTCCCTGGCCTTATACTCCGGATCTTCCCAGCGCTGCCACTGACTTTCACGCATAGTGGCAAGCCTCGCTTCTCAAACTGCAGCTTCTTCCTCAGAAGTACAATTTATCTTCGGGCATCCCATAATTGCGTATGGTTAGGCGCGAGTTCGTTCGCAGCCATTTTTTGGGCGAACTGTTACCTTCTTCATTTTTAGTGGACCAGTGGTGAGTAGTGGTATTTACCTCATTTTTGTGGCACATACCCGTATATGATGACAGAATTCGTGATACGAGATACAAGAAATGATTTGCTAAACAGCTTTGCTGTTAAAATCGGCACAGAATAACCTATGAGAGTCTAAGTAATGCACAGGCATAGACATTTTTTTCTTTGTACACTGCAATAACCTTCCCATAATGTTGGTTGATCTGCCTCGCCACAGTGGTCTAGTGGTTGCGGTGCTCGACTGCTGACCCGAAGGTCGCGTGATCGAATCCTGGCCGCGGCGGCTGCATTTTCAATGGAGGCGAAAATGTTTGAGGCTTGTGTACTTAGATTTAGGTGCATGTTAAAGAACCCCAGGTGGCTGAAATTTCCGGAGCCCTCCACTACAGCGTCTCTCATAATCATATTGTGGTTTTGGGACGTTAAACCCCAGATATTATTACTGTCAACCAAGAATTCCCTTTGCTTCAAGACTGATGGTTGCGGCTTTCACTGCAGGTGCAACAAAGGAAAAACTATGTAGTTGCGCTTGCGCCTCAGTTTAAGGCACTGTGCTTTGCCACGAAGGTCTTCAAGCCGCCAGGTTTTCACATCACCACTAGAGGCATCACACTTAAATATGCGAAGCCAGGATGACTGCAGTGGAACTTTGTAAAAGTCCCTCGGATTTTGTAGGGCTGCAGCTTTACAACTGCTGTCATTCACTTCCACCACAACAGCCGGTCCATCATCCAGTAAAAAACAGTCTCCTGCTTTTAGTTCACGTGGCCCTTGCTTCTGCACCTTCGGAGTCAGATGCCTCATCTCTGACAGCCTCCTGCTGAGTTGAGAGAGTGGCTTGTTAGAGGAGCGCAGCAACTTTTTCATTTTCCCCAGATGGTTTTCAAAAGGGAAGGCGCTGAATTCGTCGAGGGGTCCATGCACCAAGCACTGTTCGGCAAGATGGCTGAGGGTGTGCACGTTGTACACAAGCTGTTTAGTGCCATAAAGTTTGCCGAATTGCTGGACAAAGTATCGCAGCAGGTCACGGGCAAACTGATTGTACTCCACATGGTACTGTGGAGAAACCAGTATAGTGATTGCCACATGAAACATCAGAAAGTGCTTGTACTGTGACGCTGGGAGCACAGATTTAAGCACTACAGGCCCCACGTAGAGGAGGAATGTACGAAATTCTGATGCCTTCCAGCGGTCCAGCTCTTCTGTTCCTCTTGGCTTCCTTTGAAAGCAGCTGGGAAAGGCACTTGCACATTCTCGCAAATGATCGTTGAGTTTGCAGCGCTCAAACCTACCCAACCTGCATGTCCTAGGACCCTGCCCTCTGCTCACCCAGTTTCTGAGCATGCGCCGCATCACACCCAAGCAGACGAGATGCATGTATTCAGTTGGAAAACACATCACCATATCCAAGCTCAACGGCAGGAATGGTGAGAGGCCATTGTGGTGATGTTTGTCCTCTTGTGAGCGAAAGGAGTCATTCGTACGCAGGGTGCATGCAGGTTAGGAAACGTCACTCGCCCTTCCATGTACTGGCCCTTTTGCGTACACATCTCGCAAGCATAATAGCCACTATGGCCAGCTACAGCTTTAATAAAGCTTCTAGCAGGTGTATCACATACAACTGCTGTCAGGGTCACACCGACGTGGGTGCCCTTATAACTATCCCATTAGAAGTAACATCAAGAACTTCGTTTACAAATGGGGCAAGGTAACTCTGGAGGTCCGGTGGCTTGCCGGGTCCACAATAAACGCTCACCACAAATGGTGTGGAAGCCGTTATGTTGCTACATCGGCAAAGAATGGGCCAAAAAGATGTCTGGCTGCTTTTAAAAAGTGGAACGCCGTCAATGTTTGCTTGCAGCTTGATATCTCGCGGCAAGTGCCCTGGTCCTATGGCTTGTCGTATGCCTTCAGCTAGACCAAAATGCACAAAATTTCCACTTTGGTCAAGCTGCGCTTTTCTCTCCGTCCGCATCACGGTTCGGGCGTCCTTTGGCAGGCCAGGAATGCCTCGGCGCCGACAAAAATCAAGAATATCATTGATGTTGTAATGCGTCATGTTGTGACGGCTTGCAATGACAGCAAGTTCTTCAGCTGCTGTCAGCTCCTCTGCAGGCACATCATGTGAAGGCACCCCTTGGCTACCAGAACAGCCTGCAGCTTCAACTGCTTCCACCTCTTCGACAGACAGCTCATCTGAGCAAGAGGAGCTGTCTGAAGCACTTGTGCCTACGTAAGTGGCTTCTGCGGCTTCGTCGTCGGAGCTGCTCCCTGAATCACCTTTGGCTCCAAGAAAGTTGCTGCCAACTGGTGATGTCCGAGCATGCTCTTTGGCGTCATCGATCCGAGGCACAACAGGTTCTAGATGTCCTTCGACGTCATCAGACAGAGATGCAACAGGTTGTACCGGCTCTGTTTGATGCGCCGAACTTCCGCTGCCACTGGCGCAAACGTTGCTTGAAGCAACGTCGCTCGTCGATCCCTTTCCGAGGACGGTAGACGGAATCGAGTGCGACTGCTCGCCATCATCATCCGACAACGCCTCGCTGGCCGGCCTTTTCCTGGCTTCGTTCAGCGGCGAGGGCGCATTCCCGAATGCAAGCTTCGAGATGTCGAGCCCGTGCAGGACAAGCTCATAATCTTTCTTAACGGCGCGATATTTCGACCACTTCGAGCTCATTTTCAAATCATCGCCGTAGCATACCAGTAGCGCGTTGACAGACAAACGAGACGGCGATGACAAGAAAATGAACCAGTGTTGCCACGACACATAAAAAATAGTAGTAAATATCTTCACGAAAAATCAACAGAAAGCAGTATATCTCTCATTTTAATATTTGCGCTCGCTTTTGGAGTGCTAATGTAGTATTGTACTTCTGTCCCCGTAGTGCAGGGACGATAGAGAAACATGGCTACGATGCACAACAGACACACGGGATACCGAAAGCTATATCGTAGTATCATTGTTTCAAACATTAATTATGCGAGAGATGAAATAAAACACGAGCCCCATCGAGCTTCCGCAAGCGAACTGTGCGGCACGGTGCACCGTGCTGTGCGGACAGTGGTGTCATTGACATTACGCAGGCTACACTACATTCGAGGCACATATGTTGATCAGTGTTTGGGGTCATGGTAGTGGCACGTCAGATACGGCGTCGGAACAGCAGCTAGCGCTGCTACAGCTTCAATTGAAAATTGCCGAGGCTAAGGAAAAGCCGGAGATCATTGAGGCGATCGAGGCAATTGGGGCAGGCGACGAGGAATGTTTAGAGGAACAGGAAAGGAAGCGCAGAAAAGAAATAGAGAAGAGAAACGAATAAACGTCTCTATCCAGATGATGTCGGAGCGGTCGTTTCCTCAAGGTGCCAGCAGATGAAAAGTTCTCGCCTTCGGCTTCCTTGGCGGCAGCAGCAAATGTCGCGCAACCAGCGAGGCGAGTGGAACAAACAAGAAGAACCTAACTGGCTATAAATATTCATTTGCCTTATCAATGACCGCTACATGTTGCATCTGATAATGTGCAGTTATGTTGATCATTGTGCTGATTATTCATTCGCCTTATGAATGACCAGTAAATGTCGAATCTGACATGCTGGAAGTATTCAGGTGGAACGTGCGGAGGGTCAAAAATTTTTTTTCTTTTTTACTGCATACAGCCTTCATAGCCAGAAGTTCCTGTTCTCTCTGTGGGTTCATCGTTACCGGAGAGCGTGCACTATAACGACGGGGACAAAGATAAGAACAACACAAGGTGCGCGCTCTCCCGTAACACGCCCAGTTTTTCGCTTTGTTGTCTCTGTTGGCTCAGGACCAAGTCCTTAGGGCCAGTGGCCAGCTGAGGCTCTCGGAAAAGACAGAGAGGCAGCGAAAATATAAATACTTCGACCTTTACTCCTTGATGACCACGGTGAGACAAGATCACCACTGCGGCAGAGCGAGCAAACCGAGCGTGAACGTGCTCTTGTTCCCTATAACTGTGGCTCACAACTACTGTGGGCCCGGCTGGTAGTCTTCCTTTTTCTAAACCTGGCTTTCGAGCCATTGCCCCACACCTCTTAGTACGGGCACGGGGCCCGAAATACAACAGGAACGGATTTATTGCTTTTGTCTTCGTAACTCAGGGGTACGTACGTACGTTATGCAAAGTTTATGGCTCATTAGACAGAAGTAGTGCTTAATGGCCCTAAAAGACATTCTCGCTCACCAGCGGAGCACACGACAAAAATATTGAGTTCCCCATAAATCCTTTGAAGGGTAAGACGCTATGGACCTCCACAAAGGTGCAGATGGGAGTCCTTTCAAATATATGGCGGCTAATTAAAATATATCTAACGCTTCATGACGCTTGTCCATGGTGCAGAGGTTTGCAAACTTTATACCACACCTCATGAGAGTGTGGCCGAAAGTCAGTTTGAAAACAATTTTAGGTCTTGTGGACAGTTTGGAGCAGTGGGAGGCACAACTCGCCAGCACCGCCAGCACGGACCTAAAAATTGCAACTAGAGGTGCAACCAGCTCGCACTTCTAAGTCACGTTAGGCGAGCGGCGAAAGCCAGTGGGGCCCTGGGCTTGGGGCATTGCCCAAGGTGCCCCTGAGCAACACCCCGATGAGTCTCCCTTTTTCTACCCCTGCTCTTAAAATAAAGTTTTCTTGTTCTTCTAGTTTGACTGGTGGCGCCACATTAAAGTAAACTTGCTATGAAAGGGGAAAAGTTAGTTTCGTTTTTGTAAAAAAAAATAATAAAAAGCCGCAGATTCATACACCTTACCACAGAGCCAGCAGTAAAAATTTAAAGATCAGTGCATCTAGACTGCTGATAAATCAGCAATCATGCCATCACTGCGCACACGCGAGAGACACTCTGCACTGCTGCACAATCTGTGAGCCCATGTATGAAGGAACTAATGTACTAAAAATATTTTGGCAATTAACGCCATCTGAGGAACCACTTTTTTGGGTTACTCGAACGTTTGCATGTGGATATATCACGACCTCCTCTGGGTTACATTCGTGCAAGTGCGGGGACCAATTTGGCGACCAGTGGTTGCAGCAGTCTGGTGACCCTGTAGTACTATTGTTCACATTGGCAAGTTGCCATGCACGTGCTTGTGCTCAAGGCTTGGACTGTTTGGTCATGCTCACATGCACCGAGGAAGATAGCGACGACGGTCGTGGGAATTTTGCTCATCTCAGAGAGACTGCAGCTTCTTCTGCACGCCGCCGACTCAGCGTGAGTATACGTGCACTTCTTCTATTACCTGGTTATCTATATTGTCACTGTACGTTCTTGTCCCTTGGTCAGTGCATCGTACTAATTTCCGCAACTTGCTTCAGGATGTTATTTACATTTTCTTTGTGCATGTTCGTTAGGGACATTTGGTGACCACGTGCTTTGCATGCTACGGTCACACAGAGCCTATGTTGAGCACCGTAGTTTTGAGTGCTGTTAGCAGTTACCTTACATGCATTATCAAACACGCGCAAAAAAATGCAGGCTGAATTAATACTCGACTTACACTGGACATTAAATTTTGGTACCGATCGTCGTGGAGTCTATTCAAGCACGGACCTCAAAGTGGTAGAGCGCGGTATCCATGTCCCACGATTTTCTAATAAACGAATGCGATTGAGCGAGAATACGGCCTGGATACCTGTCAACCCCGCGGAGCTTTTCTTAAAATGTATGAATTTGGCCTGTCTTACGACTTCACGAATCCTTTTACGGAAAATTGGATTTGTTAGCGGGAAGACATTTCAATTCCTAATGAAACCACATTTTTGCTTCGCCGTGGTACACCACCGTCATGCGGTGAAGCGCAATAAGATTGGGAGGGGGCCAATCCGGCTTTCACTGGACCCTGTTTTATACCTTCATTACACGTGCGTGCATCGCGGTGCACGAGTGCTAGCTTTACTGGAAACTATTCAAAGCAGTCTGTGACGTTACTGCGGTTTGGGGAAGCAATAAATAAAAACATATGCGAATATTATTTCGTCGCTTTTGGTCCCCTTCGCGAGTGTACGAATTCAAATGTCTTCAGGTTGGCAGGTATGGGCCGCTTGACAGCCTTGGCACGTGTCTGTCGAGAGCGTGCTTATTTATCTTTACTTGCTAACGTGCTCATTAGCATGCTTGTATCATCGCGAGCAACACGTACGCGTTACACCTTGTACGGCGGTCTGTGAAACTACATGCTCAGACGTTGGCTCTTTTTCGCAAACCTCCGTACGTCACCCCTCCTTTGTCTTTTCTTGTCCTTTTTTGGGGGAAGGGGGGGGGGAGGGATATGGGGCGCTTTTGCACGTGTCCCGCAGTTACAGCCAGCGTGCCTTGTGCAGTATCAACATTCATTACTGTTTGCTCCAGCAAACAAGCTACGATCTCACCAATAGTGTTCAATGTACAGTGATGGAAGTGCTGCTCCAAACTGCTCCAAAAGAGAAATGCTGCTCCCAACTGTAATTTTTGTTAGTAACTGCTCCGAAATGGCACTGGTAAACTGGAAAACAATGAACTTTAAACACATGATTATCCACTGAACCTAAACGTATCAAAAAATAAGCAGTCTACTATCATTCTATATTTTGCGGACAAAATTTCTGGCTACGCCCCTGGTGCCTTCAGTCTTCAGGTGAGCGCTCGTCGCCCTCCAGCCTTTCCGATGACTCGCCGAAGGAACTTGCGACGAATTTCACTAACAAATGGCTGTCTAAGCAGACGAAGCAAATAGTATGCAATGTTATTATTCGACCATGGCTGCTCGAATAATCCAGCAGCCGTCACAAGAGATACGAAAGGTTTGCAAACTGAAACTAAATTCGAAATGCGCTCCAAACCAGACTACTTCGCGGAGCAGTGATGTGCAGTAGCTCCGCCCCTGTAGCCTTTTCTTCATTGCCAAGAAAAGTTGTCCGCGAGTATAGTATGTACTATAGTATGCTAGTATGGAGTTTCTATACTAGCTCCATACTAGCATATCGACAATGCCGCAAGTACTGGCATTGTTGATATGTCTCCGATTTAGCTGTATGTAGCTGTACATGACAGGCAGGCTATTTTGGTAAAACGTGTGTGAGACTAGTTCGATATCTTACTGATTACTAACAGCTGGTGGGAGGACTGTGATGTGTGACTGATCACATTTATCACTTTGTCATTTCTGACCTCATTTTGCCATAAGAAATGGCAAGGCTGTTTTTTCAACCTATCCGAACTTCGTTTTTTGTCTTTTTTTTTTTTGAAATTTCAAATGCAGGCTATTTTGGTGAAATATGAAATAACAGATTTCTTTGCTCTGTTACCGATTATAAACTGCTCTATGTGATTGTAGTTGCTTTTATAATTTGTGGCTCAGCTTCATCGGTTTTATACCATTTTTGTCACAAGTACCCGATATTTTAAATATACTATAGCTCATCAGGCAGATGGGTGGTCACTGAACACCCATCAGCCTGGTGAGCTATATATTTAAAATTATTTGTTTCTTGCAATTTGCAGTGATAATTCTATGTGCAATGTCTTTAATAATAAGTAATAATACTTATGAGATGCTTAAATAATGCTTTAAAGGAGCACTGACACAAAATTTCGAAGGCGAGATAATGAGGTGAAATAGATATATGTGGAGCCATACACAACGTCTACGAAATATCAAGGGCCAGTATAGCCTAGAACATATTTTAAAATCAATTTTAAAGTGCATGCCGCGCGACTGAGCGAGATGCGAGCACCTCGCGACGCCGACCATCAACGCGGCGGATATGTAAACAAACCTACGTCACGAGTTTGTGTTGGCTGGTTGCTGGTTGTGCCATTGCGCTTGTGCGCTTGTGCTGCCTTCCGCTGTTCGCTCGTCGTGCCATTTGGCAGATGTTATGGCCCGGTCACGCTAGCGGCAAGCCTGCCGCAACGGCGTGGTGCCGCAGAACATCGGCCGTCGCCGCACGCGCGAGAGCTGTCCAACATGCACGGCAAGCTTCTCCGGCGAGGCATTCGCGCCTCCAAAAACATGGCCGCACTGCCAAAAGCGGTTGTCGTCCACTTCGAATCTATCAAGTGGCCGCCGGGCCACTCTGTAGCGTGTAAGCTCCGAACTGATGCTTCCATTTTGCTTTAGATTCATGTCCTTAAGCTTCAACAGCAATGTATTCGTCCCGATCGGCGCCGTTTTTGAGAGCCATAGTCAAATAATCGATGCTGTAGGGTTAACGAGTTGAAATGGGCACTTCCGATGCTCGGAGGACATAGATTACGCAGTTTGTTAGTTGTTTCTAATCCTCCATAGCTGGCGCCACTTGACCTAGTGCCACCTTGGGGACACTTTATTTGGTTTTACCGCGACGCCCTTTTTAATTCCGGACAGACTAAAACGCTCCACTGACTGCTTGAACCATGCCTGGCAACGGACACAGACGACATCCCGCACTTCTAGCGTGAAAAACGCGGATCAAAAAGCAAGCAGCTCGAAGCGTCCCACGTCAGACGAACTGGCGTAGCAGACGAACCGTAAGTGCGGCGCCCGCCGCACCTCGCTCTTGCGCATCGCCTACGTGACAATTTGCGCGGTCACGTGGCCAGCTGTGTTTACCCGTCCTCCGGAAGTAGTGCTGCCTAGCTCGGTGCTCTTTGAAAACTGAAACTGCAACTGGGCGCTCTAAAAACGTCTCTAAATAAATAACCGTCGCGCACTCGTGCAAACGAGGTTTGCAGCCGTGATAAGTGGATCATAAGCTATCTATTGCAACAAAAAAAACAAGGTGCAATATTTTTGTGTCAGTGTCTCCTTTAAACTCCAGGAGTCATTTGGAATATTTTGCCATCTGTCTCCGGAAATGGTCAATAGCTGCTCCAAACTAGCATTTTTTCTGCTCCAGAGTGTGCTCCAAAAAGTAAAATGGGCTTCCATCATGAATATAGTTATTTGTACAAGTGTTATGTGATTGCAAGTAGACGTGGGAAAAAACACTGCATGTTTCATGGTATTCAAATGGAAAGGCGATCTGTTAACTCAAAATGCTATGTTCTTTTGTCCCTTATTTTTTTTTCCAGCATGCCAAAGAGTTTGCTGTGGTGGCTTTTTCCGTTGGAAGGTGACTCGATTGCTGTGGTGCCCCTTTCATGGGTCACCGCAGACAATGAGCAATGTCTGTGGCCACCTGGGCAGTGCAGATATGCGGCACTTGGCACTGACTGAGGCAGTGCCAGGCACCACAGATGAGGGGTGGCAGTGCTACCCGATAAGAATTGTCGCCAAATGTCGTAAGTGCTTGTTGCAGACACGGTCAAATAATGGGCAGTTGATAACGTAGGTGACTTATTTGGGCCTTGCAGCTGGAATAGCAACACAGGTCCATGTTTGCCTTCCTCAAGCTGTCACTGTCTGACAAACTATTAAAATAGGAAGTGGGAAATGTGGGAGCAGGGGGGAGCAAGAAAATCAGGTCAATGAGCCAGGTGAACACAGGATCCAACGACAATGTTGGATCCTGTGTTGGTTCCTGTGTTGGAAACATTGGTTCCTGTTTTCACCTTGTTCTCACTTTGCTGATTTTCTGGAATCTGCAAAGTAACATCGCCTTGCTATTTAAAACAAGCGACATGGAGGCATTGTCTTGTGACAGTTCACTTTTGCTACAGTCGTCTCCAGCAGGCTGCTATACTGTGTTGTTGCACAGGAGAACAGGAAACTTGGCGCTGTGCCTGCCATGTAGTTGCAGAGCACACGAAAATTGGGGTGTGGCATATACAGGAGCATACTAATTGTAGGTGCTGCAGCCAACAGCCGTGCAATAGATATACAGTAAACTTAATTATATATGACAAGCTGTCTTGTTAAACTTCTTGTGAAAACTGTTTTGAATGTGCTGCTGGAAATTAAATTAATTGTAGTTTTTGGTGGGACTGCTACACAATAGGTAAGTAGTGATGGTTAAATTATTTCATCTTGTGCTATAGAAGCTTACTGGAACGTTGGCAGTGCTCTATGGCTGTGCTCTTGTTGGAGCGGCCAGTCTCATAGCAGGCACACATAGCATAAGTACATTCTGCTAGCAAGCCCCATGTCAAACCACAGGGTGCCTTTGATTGTGACAACATTGCTTTACATATTGTTCATGTGCATTTTACCAATTGCGAAAATTTTTATTTAGTGTAATGAAGAAAAAACAGACAATGCCCATTCGCTGGGCCGGCAGTTCTTAATCTCTTGCTTCTCATCTTTGTTCCTTCTCACACTGGCCGAGCGCAGAGGTCCAAGCTATTGCCACTCTTTGTCCTTATACACAGCTAGGTCACTCCTTGGACAGGGTGTAAAAGAAGTAATGGGCTGGTGCTCTCAGGCTTTCTCATTTTCAAGTTGCTGGCAGGTTAAATAGGTTTGGGTTTGCCTTCAGGTTCCCGAATACAAAAGGCAGTCATGATGTGTGAAAGTAACCATCACAGCGCACTTCTCATGGCATGGCCGTATCTTGCTTTTGTCAGCATAGGTGCTGTCCAAAGTCATTTAGTGGACTATTGAATGGTGGCTGCACTTTGAATGCTTGGTGCAACTTGCAGTTATGTAATGTTTTGCTGGGCATGCTGGCCAGCATTTCCAAAAGAATTGAGTTCCTTTAGCTAACACTAAATTCAAAACAGGCAATAAACATGTGCTCTCACGAGACACTCATTAAATTTTAAATTACCTTGACATTGTCAGCCAATTGCCCTCCCCCCCATATTACCCTAAAGCTTTCTGCACCTCACCTGGTATATTACTTTTCGGGATTGGCCCACCTTTGACCTAGCAACAGTTTCACGTGATGACATCACAAATTCCGAGATAATAGCATCTGTGATCATGTAATTCTGTTTGTGCGATCTGCGGGCTATGTCGGGTTTTGAACATGGTCATTGCGAGCTCCTTCAAGGGCACCTCTGAATGAGACACGTATGACTTTCACCTTAATAACCGATTCACATGTGCATAGGTGAAAGGTTTGGTGCAACTTCATGTAATTAATTTGGTTCTTCTTTCAGGCACTTACCGGAGCGCACGTGAAAAGGCCAAGAGCTATGAATACTCTTCATTCGTGGAGAGTTCTGCCATGTCTGGTAATATCTAGCTTCAATCTCATTCTTATGAAGGTAAATGGCTTAGACAGATCTATATATTTGCTTTCTTTATTTTCTATAGCCACTGAAGAGCAAGAGTTTCAGAGTCCTGAGCTTCAACCGCCTTCACCACGTAAGCGCTACTTTACTGTCTTGTGCTTCCAGTACGCTGAATTCCTCTTCAAGGCTTATCATTCTCATCACACTACTGCATTTTCTAGTGTATGAGACACTTTTTGTTTCCTTGAATGGTTTCGTCTGTACACCTTTAAGCCCCCCCCCCACACACACACACCCTTGCATTTTTGCAAATGCTAAAGGTATGCCCGCTTAGCCTTCTAGAGGTGCAAGAAATCCTCAAGATTTGCTGAAAATGCTGTGATTGAGAGTAGTGGGATTGCAAAAAGGGATTTTTATTTAAAAAAAAAGCAAATCGCATGAAAGTGTATCGCGGCTGTATCTTTTTTTGAATAGCAGCTAGCAGTCATGGGCATATTACCAGTAAAAAGTGTTACACTTAGTGTTATTAGCCATAAAAGTAACTGTTGCAGTTACAGTTGCAGAGTTTCCGCAAGTAACTTTACAGTCACTGTGAAAAATAAAACGTTGTTACTTTGTCATTACTATATAAAGCTAAGAATAGATCACAGTCCAAACGATTGAGTTTAATAGAAATGTGTGAAGGCATGCAAGTAGTCAAAGTTGCATGTGATAAAACCCTAGGTGAAGGGAACTTAAAAGGGGTGCTTCCAGTACGCTGGAAGTACGGTGTTGCAGGCACACTCAAGCCCAATGCCAGCAATCGTTGTGTACGCCTCATTTGGTAGCATCAACCTTTTTGTTGATGTACCCTGTGTCGAGGAATTTGCAAAGCTCACTGTGGCTTAGGATCAATTCTCTTTCAAAGTTGGCATCCTTGAGCTTCCCTCTCTTGATATATGCCGCGTTCTTTATTCAACGTACGTTCAGCCGATGTGCTGGACAGAATCCTTGCATTCTGTTGGATACAAGGATTCCGTATCTCGCTTCCTCTTCTAAACTGTGAGGGGGACTGTGTTGTAGAAAGGTGAAATGTGGAGAGGATCTGGGAAAGAAGTGGAAGGTGCGAAGTTTACATTGGATTTCAGCGAGTGTTGCTGTTGGATAATTCTTTATAAAGAACGAAGTAATTGTAACGGTGTTTCCTGTTACAGATACTGTGTAAAAAGTAAGTGTTATAGTGACAAGATCCTCTAACTAAAACGCTTACTGTTGCAAGTAGCTGAAAAAAGTAAGTAGTTAATGATGACATGTTATCAGTAACCAATAGCTAGTTACTGCCCAAGATAGGCAGCAGGTCATCTCAGTTGCGCTAGTGGATTGCCTCACTCCTGCATCTGATGTGGGTGCTCATCTGTTTCTTTTGAGCTGTGCTCAAGAAACCCACTATATCACCCTTTTCTTTCTCTGTGTATGTAAAGCACCTGTATGTCTAAAAAATGCACCCTGTTTACCAAACGGCAAACAGGCTGTGCATTTTGTACTCTGAAATAAGTGGGACTTTTCAAGTTCGAAAAAAAAAAAAGGTTCACCTAATAAAAACACCTTTATTAGCCCAGTGGCTGGAAAAAACTTGTCAATGCACGTCTGTGCACACGCACGCTCACTCACACACTCACATGCGACCAAATCTACCTGCATTTCAGCCAGTGTTTGGCCATAGCTTTAGTTCAACATTGGCATTGTTACAGCCACCAAATACGGCTAAAGCCAGATTTGATAGCTGTGGCATTGGCGGTGCATCTTCAACGAAGTCGCTGTCCACCAGCATTGGTTCGAGGACATGATGGACTATCTTATATCGTCCAACTCTGTGAAAACTGTCAGGCAACTACGGATTGAGGTCGGCCGCCTTCCACCTATCGAATGACTGCTGGTTTTTTCGCCATAGTCAGTGTCTTGTAGTTGCTGTATTTCTTCATAGGTCATGACAACACAGATGAAATGGCTGGTGTCGGAGCCATTTCAGCAGATCAGGCCTCGTACTAGTGATGCAGAACTATCGGTAAATGGACTATTGATAGCATCGATAGTTTCTTTGAAGCCATCGATAGCGTATAAGGGAACTATTGATAGTACTACTATCGATAAACTATCGATAATATTACCGATGGTGCAATCGATAGTACCGTCAGTAGCATTATTACAGGTAATACTATTGATTACATAGTGCTGTGAATAATTATGCTGCTGTTGGCCAGTGATATCGCCAAAACATTTACGATAGCCTACTATCAGCAATACTCAATTCGTTTAGGATTAAGATTTCGGCAAAAGAAATAAACTATTTCCGCAGCAAAAATTCCGGATCATATCCATCTAAAAAGTCATATTCAAAAGTAATCAGTTACATCTTACTAATAAGAATCTTAGTTATTTATATTTTTATGCTGGGATGTAAAACTCCAACAATTACCACTTGATATTTTTACTTCAGAATCACAAAATGCAATATAAATTTGAATATGTGCAGTTCCGACATATGTAACGGCTTCCCTTTTGCTGGGTGATTCCACGAGAGATCGAACATGCCTTTCCGGCCGATATTTTTGTTTCGCCTGGGTTTTTTATATGTTATGTGAGCACACTCAAATAAAATATGTGAAGGTGGCGGCGCGGGCCTCCTGTTTCTGCTCACTGCAATGTTTCTGGATTTCACGAGCAAGGAAAAAAAAATTGCACAACGAAAATGTTTTTCTCAGCAATCTTCTTTTTGTGAACGCGTAAATAATTGGTACAGAATACTCGCACGTAGCTATGGGCCGCGCGCATTGTGTGTAGTGAACAGCTAGAACAAGTCGAAACGTTTATACTGAACGGCACCGCACACATTTTCTCACTTCTGCGCAGCTGTCATGAATGAGTTTTCAGAACTGCTCATGGTTTCACATTTTATGACCAAGGGTGTCTAAACGCTTTAGGCCGTGATAATTAATTTGTAGGCCACACTCGTCAAAACTACGGATTATGTCTGTCTGGCACCACCAGTGACCTCTGCTGTTGTCGACGTGGGAAAGCACTTTAGTAAAGTGCAACAAAACATCATAAATTGGGCAGCTTCGGCCTCTTAATGGCTTAATCATGCCGCACCACACGTTTTCTGGCTGCTGCAACATTGAGGTAAAGGTTGAGATGATACATGAAGACGTTATCTGCAACGCCGAATACATGTGATAGCGGGAAGTGAAATAGACGGCTCGGAAATGATTGAGCTAGCTTTTCACAAATGTTGTTTAGGCACAGTGTGCATCGAATGGGGAAGATGGTTAAAGCGTACAATGCACGTAATGGAGGGGAAGCAAGCAGGCAGTGAGGAAGGACCTCCATAACAGTGCGCCTGCTGATTGTGGCATTTAGTTACAGATTAAGCTGCCCTTCGCTGTATACAGATGCTTTGTTTGGTGTGCAAGGAGAGTTTTGACAAAGTCACCTAAACCATGTGCTCGCGCTGTCTCGCGTACTTCTGATTATCGAACACTGGCGGGGTAAGTTGAGGTTGTAAGCTGCAAACTGCGTACGCATTAGCCCTAGAGCGGCAGCAGCCCACCCCCGCACATGCTAGACACAAATAAAGTTTGAGAATACATTTTTCTTGCCGACAAGACACCAGAGCAAAGTTTTAGTGCAGGAAAATAATTAAAACTGTAGATTTACGTGCAATGCAAGCTGATGACAACAATCAATCCCATCTGAAGTGAGCACACACAGCAAGGGTCAATTTGGCACATTAAACCTCGTGAACAAAGCAAATGAGGACATAAATATTAACATGGTGTTTTCACTGATGTAAGCGCTCTTCGATAAAAAATGTCAAAATTGAGACCGGAGTTTTTTAATTTTATTTTTTTAAATGAGCTTTTTTGAAAAATCTCGCTTCTTCAGCTATTTTCTTCTTTTGTGCTGCCTGTAGGAAAACGTATCTTCCGTATAAATGTTGCAAAGGCTCTTTGCTATACTTGACACTGTTTTGAAGTTTCTGTGTGAAATAGAAAAGGCACCATGGTGCGTCAAACTTAGCAAACTTTGTTGATTTGGACCGTGTTTGCCATTTTTTTTTTTCACATTTTCTTCCTTTTGGTAATGGCATAAAAAAAAAGCATGGATATAATTCACAGTAATGCGTATTAAAACCAGAGAAAAAATTTTTCGACACATCATTTATAGTTCGCGTTAAATTCGGCCGTGAAATCCAAAAATATTGCATTGAGCAAACACAGGAGGCCCGCGCCGCTACCTTCAGATATTTTTTGACGTGCGGGGAGCGTTTCCTGGAAATAAAATTTTCAGTTCTGTGCACTTTGAATGTGCCCACAAAACATAAAAAACTCAGGCAAAACAAAATATAGACCGGACAGGCATGTTCAATCTCTCGTGGAATCACTGCTTCAGATGAACAGTTCAACTTAATTATCATAATACCCTTGTTACACGGGCACGCTAACCTCAGTTGCAGCAAACCGCGGTTACATCCAGTTAGACGGAAAGACTAACTGCAGTTATGCCACTAACCGTGGTTGCCCCAAACAGAGGTTGACGACTTCAGTTAACGAAGCTAAAAATGGCGGTTTCCATGTCGGTGGTCCTAGGCAGCATGGTTCTAACGGAGGCCGAAACGTCGTCCCAGGAGCGCTTTAACTGATCTGTCTCAACGCTAAAGTTGCTGATACATGAAACTCTACGGCAAAACAAATCACGCACTACACACGGATTGGCACGGTGATAGTAAACATCCCAGGCAACGAATTGTCTTGGCTTTCGTGCCGACCGCAAGGTGACTTCGCCCATAGTTGCGAGCACCAGCCTAAACTTCAGCCAAACATTGTCGAACACGTGATCCAATAAGCTCGGGGACTGCA
Organism: Rhipicephalus sanguineus; assembly: GCF_013339695.2. Classification (NCBI taxonomy): domain Eukaryota; kingdom Metazoa; phylum Arthropoda; class Arachnida; order Ixodida; family Ixodidae; genus Rhipicephalus; species Rhipicephalus sanguineus. Next base: position 58,522,614 of record NC_051183.1, read on the forward strand.
GGTATAAATAGGAAGTATTTATTTCAAAGGGAATACATTTTATTTGCCAGTATATTTACGAAACGCAGCTAAATCTTTATATTTTATTTGTGAAGCTGTGTGTCACGTGACCTGCTTCACAGCCGAAAACCATCGACAGCTTTTCCCGTGTAACAGGTGCCAGCTGCAGTTGGCGGTAACTGTAGTTTACTGCGGTTAACTGAGGTTGGTTTTAACTGAGGTTAGTGTGCCCATGTAACTAGGGTATTAGTCAGCGAAGCATTCTGGTGAAAGAACACAAGCATGTCACCTTTCTTGCCCTTTAGCCTGCTCCTTCTGCTCCGCCATTTATCACGCACCCGAGAATGCTGAAATGAGTTCAGGCAGTTGATTTTATACTATTGATACTGTACTGTCAAATGTACTATCGATAGTGCTATCGATAGTTTCTTCTACCATCGATAGGTCGATAGTCAATCCACTATCGAGAGCTTGATAGTCAATCCACGATCGATAGTATCGATAGTGCTATCGATAGTTCTGCAACACTACCTCATACACCAAGTGCAGGATGCACATCGGACCTTGCTGCACAAATAACTCACAACGCAAACTCTCAAACGTAACACTGAGCTTGGCTTGGGCTGCTGTTTGGCCGTGGCCGACTTGACTGACTAAAGCCAAAAGGCAATCATTATGTGTAGCCAACAAACATAGCCTTCAAGATTGGCAATTGTAATTTCTGCATGGATTTTTACACTGGCACAACCTCCAGCCGCAGCCAGTGCAACCTTTCATTGCTGAAAACCTAGCAAACGTATTGTAAGCATTGGTGAAAGCTTGTCATGGTGTTCGACATCGCACTAGATCAGGCAGCCAGAGTGAAAGATTGGTGGCGCACTGTGGGGCGTCCGAATTATCAGCTGTGAGTTTACATTACTTCAATGGGATGAGTGGCGCTGCTGCGAAGGTGTTGGAGTGAATGAGCATATCCTAATTTTCCGTGTCCGAAGAAGTAGTCTGCGACTGTACTACTCATGAGCTTGACTGTAGGTCGAATGCAGTCTTTTGTGCAAAGGAGAAGCTATGCTCCTGAGAAAATCGCCTGCCACAAATCGGGAAATGTGGCGTTTCATCATCAGCGTTTAGCACCCGACACTGTGCGAAAGCCATGTAGCACCATCTCCGAGGTGTTGAGTAGAATTGGTGCACAAAACGACACCATGGTCCCAAGCTTGTCACAAGTCATGATGGATGTTCATGTTCCCAGCAGTCCATGACTTATTGGGTCACAATGCTCAGTTCTAGTTTCAGTGATCTAAGCTTGCAAGAACATACGACACCCTGCTGCGAGTTTACTTGGCTGGCGATTGTGCATACCACAACAGAGACCCGCACTTTGAGGATAGTGATGACTTGAGCTGCATGTCACTGGATCATCAACTTGCCACATTGCAATAGATTCACTGCTAAATGTACTCTTGTTGAAATAATGTGTACCATCAAGCCATTTCATGAGGTCCCATTGGCGCAGCATTTTCTACTGCTTGCAGTTAGTGTGAGGATGTGTGCTAGAAAAAACAGCAGAGCACTTGTGCACCACTAAGATTTAACTGTGCAGGCAGTGCAGGTTGCATAAAGATGCCTGACCAACCGTATTATTTTCAAAGGTAGCACCGAGAAGTTATTTCCAGAATTTGAATAAATTGCTTTTCTGTCTATGTGTAATGCAGTGAAATGACCCATCTTTTATCTGGGGGGGCAAGACTGACACGGTTATGAGAAAGCTGGTCATTAAAATGATGCCCAAGATGTTCTTAAGCTAGTATTCATGTAGGTCTTCAGCTTTACCTAGTGCTGTCTTAGTGTCCCTCTAAGTAGTTTGGGTGCTGATTTCTTAATTTTACATTTATATTGCATGCTTTTTCAGCTGTGAATTACAGGTTCAAGAAAACGACGCATTAATTAGATTCCCATCTTAGGTTTACAACAAAGATTTGCCCTCAGCAGATGTCTTCAGGACACACAAAGCATACGCTTAAGCACCCGAAACCTCTACACTTCTCTCATTAACTGGTGTTGAATGCTTTCCTTCTTCTCTTATTTGTTGTCCTTTTTATGATTCATTATATTTTTGCTGCAGCACTTGCCTAGATTACGGTGTCATGCTGTGTGCAAAGGATGGCTGTCTTCCTTATTATTTCTTTTTGCTGCAAGCTTTCTCTATTTTGCGGCGGTTGGCACTGTCTAGGAATTAAATTTATGTATGTGATAGTCATACTTTCATTCTTACTTGTTTTGTCAACATGTTACATGCCCTGTACATGAATGCTGTGCACATTGAAAAATAGGGATAAGGCTATACGAAGGCGTGTGTGTTCATCCTTGATTTCTGAAGTGCACTGCTCTCTACGGAGTGAGCAGCCCGTTTGTCCACCTGTACGTACTAACAAGTTCACATCTTGCCTCCTTTTGCTTTGCTAACCTGTTTGCTTATGCTAAACAGCTCCTGCACCGCCAGTATCTGTGAGCCAGTGTGCCACAGCCTCGCACCAGCGGCTGAGGTCAGGCAGCAGGTGGTGGCCGAAGAGCAGAGGCCGTGCCGGAACCGGAAGTGGAGCAGCAGTGCCAAGCCACAGGCAACCTGCCGTCGGAGCAGGAAGAGTTGGGAACAAGTGCTGCTGGTGGCTGGCTGTGGACCCTGAGCAAAGTGGGAGCCCTGACGTTGCTAACAGTGAGTCTGTGTCTTTTTCTTACTTTTAGATAGGTAAATTTGTTCCTCCTCTTGCATGGTTTGAATATGTCTATGGAATGGAGCAAAACAGTGGGAAGCTCTAGCTCCCACTCTGAATCGAGTGCTTTTGGTGCACTCGCCAGATATAGACTTACACATCCTTCAATTATGGTAAAAACTGCCATATTTTGAAATTGCAGGATCATGCATTCTACATCTCTGCCATAGCGTCTGCTATCGGAGCACATTAAATTAGATATGAGAGTTTCTAAATGTGACTGAATTGGGTGCAAAAGGAACTAGCCGTTTCGTGCTGGTGCTCGTCCATCTGTCCAGCCATAGTGACACGGTGCACGCAACACAGTAGACTCTGCAAGCAGTCCACACACTGCCCAACGACGCACTGCAAAACAAAGATCTAATGGCACTAGGCAAGGTGGGAGCCACAAGCCGAAAAGCATTCGAAATGTTTGCTTAACATTAATAAGGGTGTGCGGCAAGGGACAGAGCTAACTGGCGCTATCTTGTAGCACTTTGTCAGACTACTGTATAAACCGGACTAGTCAAGTGGGAATAAGAAAAGCGGTGCGAACTTGAGCTTGAATATAGGTTGACCCCCCCTCCCAAGTTTAGGTGAAAAAAAAGGTAAAAAGAAACTACCCAAAATTGCCAAAATGAATTTATTTTCGAATGGCACCACTCACCCACTGTGCGAGCACCCCTCAACCACCATTGAGCTGCTCTTATTCATCAGAAGCATCATCACTGTCTTCCGAAGTCTAGCGTTTGTCGCTGGCCACCTCCCACAGGGCGTCTTCCGGGCCATCGAGCAAGTTTCGGATACTACACTTTTTGAAAGCGTTTTGCACCATGGCATCTGGCAAAGAACACCAAGCTGAAAGCACCCAGCCACGGCAGCTAGCGTGCATGAACTTCCTGAACAAGTCCGCGAGCGATCTTCAAGCTGCGGATGAACTGCACTCCACCCACAAAACGACGTTCTTCGTGGGTTGCATTTCTCCAGCTTGCCTTTCTGCGCTAATAGCGCACGCTTTTTTCAGAAATGCCAAAGCGGTGCTGAGCGGTCATGTTGTCGTTCGCTTCAGTGAAATCAACATTAAGCTTAAACGCAGCTGAAAACTGCCTTCTCATGCCACTAGTATCATCTTTAAAGGGGAACTCCAGGGGTTTTTCGATATTCACCGATTTCAATTAAACGTTCAGCATATGTTCTCTTCAGTACCGTATGATGTGTGCCAAATTAACAACCGTAGTCATTTAGTTTTTCGAAACGATTTAAAATTGGTAGCCAATTCCGGAATCACGCCTGTTAATGCGGGCCATCCTGTGTTTGCAGCGCGCGCTTTCTGCTACGAGGCGGCGGCGACGCGAGCAAAGTTGTTGGGCTTTGTTAGCTGCATTGCGTGTTTATACCCTTGTTACACGGGCACGCTAACCTCAGTTACGGCAAACCTTAGTTCCCTTAACCGCAGTTACATCCAGTTAGACGGAAAGCCTAACCGCATTTATCCCACTAACCGTGGTTGCTCTGAACTGAGGTTGACCACCTCAAAGCTAACTCAAAAAATGGCGGCACCCAAGTCGGTGGTCGAAGGCAGCGTAGCTCCACTGGAGGCCTGCAAACGTCGCTCCAAAAGCAAGTCATTGGGCTTTCTCAAGAACAGAAGCGCTGAACGCCGAACAATCACAACAAAACACACCGAAACACGGCGATCCAAACAA
>NC_051183.1:61367268-61402280 GCF_013339695.2 Rhipicephalus sanguineus
AAAAAATTCTTTACTTATAAATTGTTCCAAAACAAAAGCTGTTCTTTTTCGCTCCAAATCCCCCCTAAACGAAGTCACTGAATCCTACAATCTCATGTTAAATAACAGCATAATCGAATTCTCCTCCATCGCGAAGTCTTTGGGCGTTGTTTTCCATGAGCACATGAAATGGGATTATCATACAGAATTTTTATGCAACAAGCTTTGCAAAGTCTTAGGTGTCTTGAGAAAATGTCAGGGTCTATTGCCAGTTCCTCAAAAACTTCTGATATTTAATGCACTCTTTACATCACATTTGAGTTATTGCAACTTAATTTGGGGTAATGGAACAAAACAATCTATTAGTAATCTTATTATCTTACAGAAAAAAGCGCTACGTTCTGTTGCTAACCTGCCTTTTAATGCCCATACTTCACAAATATTCGTTAAATATAAAATAATCAAACTAAACCTGCTCTACGAATATTCCTTAGTAATCTCTTTTAGATCGGATACCATAAAAGGTCGCGGCTATATACGTAGTTTAGCTAACTTACAATTAAATCCTTCGACGCGCCTAAACCGACATTCCGAACATTGGCATGTGCCGAGACCGCGCACAAATTATGGTTTTGAGACATTGCAGTATTCCTTGCCGAGTACACTAAATAAATTAGGAATTAATTGTGAAAATGTTCGTACGCTCTCTAATACTTCAATTTTAAATATGCTTTATTAGTTTATGTGTGTAGTATTATATGCTGTTTTGTATACTTCTTTCTTCCGATTTATAGCATGTGCGTTGCTGGGTTGTATAAGTTTGTATAACTTCTTTGTTCCGATGCAAAGCATGTGCATTGCTGGTTTAAGTTGTTTTGTGGTTTACTTTGCTTTTGCCGTTTTGTTGTCACAGTGAACATGGGGATGTGGGGCTTTGTCAAGCTGTTTTTATACAGCTTTTTTCCCCTGTCCCTGCCACTTACTGTACAACTGTACGTGGTAAATAAACTCAACTCAACTCGACTCAACATGCACGCAAATAAGCCTTGTGGTTCGCTGGCGGCTTATCGATTTCGGCGTGTTTGCTTGGAAGCGCTGTCTTCGGCAACACCTTTTCGGGGATGGAGCGCTGCTGAACGCGACAGCAAACAAACCCGGTCGCTTGGCAAGCTGCGGATCTCTCTAGATCGAAAACGTCAGTTGATACATTATGCAGCCACCAAGCGGCCCGTATCTTCAGCCTCGAAGAAAAGTTCAGCGTGATTTTCACAACAGCAAAACTTCTGCACCTGCGCATGCGCCTCAAAAGTGTGGCGTTGCTTTAGGCTCGGGTTTGGGAAAAGTGCAGTTCGGTCACTTTGATTTCTTATAGCTTGGAATTTTTGCGTTAGCTTCGATGCGAGGACATTTACTGCCTTCAAGATGACTGATAATACTCTCCATAAATGATAAAAAACCGTCGGCTATTATCAATATTATGGAAACTACAAAAAAATGTCTATCTACTTGCGCGTGGCGCGCTGTAGCGAGCCGATATTTACTGGAAATTTAGTCCTAAAGTTTAGTCCTCTCCCAAATCTGGCAAGTCGGATAGCAATCTTCATCTGTGTATCGAAATTGTGGACTCTGGGAATGCTGGAACGGAAACTCAACCACGATCATTATGACATCGGTGCCACGGGGCGCTAAATGTGACAAGAATTATTTGTGTTTAAAAAAATGCACATGTTTACTAGAATAGGAATGAAAGAAGTTCTGCGTGTTTCGGCGTCTGGATTTCTTAATGTCTAGGGTTTTACGAAAACTGGTCTGACAAGGAACGAATATCGCTGAACAAAACGTACACTCGCCAACTGAAAAAGTGCAATACAATAGAATTCATCATGCACTTTGTTTCTTCCATTGCGAGCGCATGTTTTTCTTTCCATATTTCTTAAGTGGTCACCGCAACATATGTCTGCCGTGATGTGGTGTTCGAAAATGTGTACCATAGACAAGTGCGTTATATTTCTATATATAGGAACCATTGGGAAGCGGGCACAGTGGCGGGAAAGCGAACACGCGACCTTGTGTTAAGGAGATGAACGTTGCAACCACAGAAAAGTTTTGACCAGTTCCGGTCTAATGTAGATGCAAACCTCTCTGCGTGTTCCTTACCGCGACTTCTGCTCGCTTTTACGCTGTTCCAATTGCACATCCTAAACGAACGAAGGAATACAAGAGGGAGAAGGCAGGAAGGTGAACCTGACAGCAGTCCGTTTGGTTACCCTACGCTGGGGGAACGGGAAAGGGGAGAGGAAAGATGAGCGAGAGAGAGAGGAGCGAAAAGAAAAGGAAATGATCAATAAATGCGCTGACACGTAGGTGGCGGTGGCATTGTACAATAGTCACCGGTGTTCACAAATGCCCGTGACCCTTAAAAAGCGCAAAAGGGCTTTAACTGCCTTGTGGGCCCACGAGCGACGGCGACGGTGCTCCAGCAGCATCTGCACGGAGAGCGGCCGGTCATCCAATCGTCGCATCGCATCAAAAAAGCGTTCTTCTTTCAGAGGCAAATCGAGGGCAGCGGCATAGCAGATAATTGATGTCTTCCTCAGTACCGCACACCTCGCATGCCGCACTGTCGGTCACTCTAATTAACGTTGTATATGCCTTCGTGAAGGCAACCTTCAACCAAAGCCGACAAAGAAACGAAGCTTCACGTCGACGAAGGATCGAGGTTGGAGTTCCAGCGTAGGGTTTATTTGCTGGAGTCTCGTATGTCTTATGCTTGGCGTGTTCCACCCCGCCCAACAAAGACTACCTGTCAGGTTACGAAGCTTCCTAAACGAACATATATAGTGCAGCGATTAGCTAATTCTTAACAACGTAACCAGGAATATTCGCGTATTCGCACCCTCCATGAGACCCGGAAATCAAGCAAGCCAGAAGAGTGGGCAGTCAACGAGATATTTTCGTGTCTATGGTGCCGTGAGACAACAAAATGATCGGCCAAGCGCTCCGTACAGATGCCTAACAGTCAGGAGGAAATATGCGGCTCCGGTGTTAATCACAAACTTCGATCTGTCGATGTGCCTTCTGTTGTAACTTTCATTTCTTTATCACTGCATCAATGAGATGCGCGGGCTTGAAACTTTGCGTTTCGTGACGTTAGCTTAACGGACATTAAGAACACTTATATGATTCCATGGGTAGCGATTCACGCTGCGGTGAGTATCGTCCCTATAGCTGACAAATCCTGAAGAGAAACTATAGTGCAAGCCCGGAGACCCTTCGTGGTAGCGTAGGCTAGCATTGCCTCTTCATTATGCTCTCTGCGCACTCACGGACTCACGGACAGCCACAGTGTTACACCTGCTAGGCATATGCAGCTTCGATGTAAAAGCCCCAGTGTCGCTGTAACGTGGTTTTGTGCACGCGTGCGTATGACCTATACCGGACATGAAATTTCTTTGTCCAAAGTTAGCGCCTGCGCACGCTTTTCGTTTCTCCCGTGTTCTTGTTTCCTGTTGCGATGTGCTAAAAGCCATTCAATGATGACAAACCAACAAGCAGCCGTCGCCAAGGTGGACTAGTGGTTATGGCGCTCGACCGCTGAGCCGAAGGTCGCGGGATCGAATCCCTGCCGCGGGGGCTCCATTTTTGATGGAGGCAGAAACGTTTGAGGCCCGTGTACATAGATTTAGGTGCACGTTAAAGAACACCAGGTGGTCAAAATTGCCGGAGCTCTCCGCTACGGCGTCTCTTATAATCATATCGTGGTTTTGGGACGTTAAACCTCAGATGTTATTGTTAATGAACAAGCACACAATGGTACTCTCGTCGAGAAAACGTTAATGTGGTGTTCGTAGTAATTATTTTTAAAATGCCTCATCAAACGGGAAAATTGACCGGCGTGCTACATCAGCGTCCCCGATTGGTGGCGTCAACACGAGTGATGCAAAAAATCATGATCACCTGGTGACGTCACCATGAGACGTAATCGAGACGTCACAGTGACTGAAGTGACGTAACGTCACATGATGACGTCATCACGTGACGTCGCAACTTGGCCAAAGGAGGGGCCGATTACGGAGGCAGTGCAAAACCAGGTGAAGGGCCTCCGATTATTGAGGCAGTGAAAAACCACGTTAGGTGCAGAAAGCTTTCACAGGGTGACGGGGCAGGATGAATACATCGACTGAAAAGAAAAAGAAGATGGCTTTCGCCTTCCAGTCGTCTTAGATGAGTGCATTAGGGACTCTCTGAGTATTTCACCTTGGTGACATAAATGTCAGTCATACTCATTCCTTGATTGTTGATTTGTTGATAGTACGTTCCGCTGCATGGTTTTAAAGAAAGCTTTCTTTAAAGTTTACGAAAACCTTCCGTCTAATCGGAGCTTCGAAAACGTGCATACTTGATGAAGCATTACTCGTTGTACCTGTAGCTTTGGAGCTGTTTCCCGCTTCCCGAAGCCACTCTAGTTATCCACGGAAAAACGGAAGTTGTCGTTTGCAAGGAGCACAGCTTGTTACAAGTTATGAATGGTTGCTATCCGTGAAGTTCGTATGGACTTGAACGCTCCTAACTTCATTTTAAGGGCGTACGCCAGCGTTACGAAGTGTCGCGAACCATGCAAGAACCTAAACTCAAACCTTCGGCGTGTCATGCGCAACTGAGTGCGAATAATGCTGACCCGTTTCAAGGCCCTGGAGCAGCGTGCTCATTTAAATGCTCAAAAACACCCCTTCCAGCTTTGAACACGCGGCTCATTATGGAGAAGCTGTTCCTTACGGCGACACTGCCGAACAAACATGTTTTGCCTCAAAGCTAACCGTCGCTTCCGCGCCCAGTAGTTGTGTTTAACTGACACGTAGTTAGGCTTTACTGGGGCGTTGTTCAAATGATATTAACTAAATAAGAAAAACTGTTTCCCAGTGCAAAGTGTGGCTATGCATCGTTCCTCTCACTCGCTAAGTATCATACCTAACGGTCTGGCGTATTAACATGCGTGATTCTGTGGTAAGCTGCGCGACATAAGAGGAACAAAAAATCACAATCAAAGCACCATAAGTGCTGGATTGCGCGCCTGTGTCGGCACTTTGTTTGCGATTTATGTGGCTTATCAACTGTAGATAATAACTATTTAGCAGCCGACTATAGAGCGCCTAATAATACTACCTATATTTCTGTAATAAAGCAGCGCCTTATGATTTATTAAAACCATTTAGAATATAGCAATAGAAAACCTGAAATTTATGCGTTTCGCACTATGATATATCAAATATAAAAGTGTTTTTGCTGCGTACAACGCAGCGCTATCGTTAAACGCGAAGCGCCACGCAAGCACTACTTTTGCGAAAATGGTGATTCTTCTAACGTTAACTTTACCTAATTAAGCTACGTTGCCAGAATGTCCTTGCTGTAGTTGTAAAGACGGTTAAATAACTTAAGTTAATCGGAGCGCTGGCTACTTCTGCATGCATTTAACAAATTGAGCGAACGCATTTTTGACACTTCGCTCGCCCACTCTTTCCACAAACGTGTAAATATGCTAGTTCTATTGATAGCATACACGTTTTGCAAGTCCGAAAGATGAATAAATGAATTGCAATAAACGGAACAAGATGACAAAGCACGCAAACAAGCCACAGTTTCAATTGTAACCATAGCAATGAGCATCTGGAAATAGCCACTGGGAATAAAGTAAGAACCTGCAGAAGCGTCCTATATATAGGCCAGGGGCGGAATTCCCAAAAGTTTTCTTTTGTCCCGCTTTTTAACACAAATTCCTACCAAATATCTCAGCACTCTGTTTTTCTAATGTGTTTTCCCATTGGTCAGCTTCGTTCCTACGTCCTGCATTGTGATTGGCTGAAGTATTCTCTTAAGGAAATTTTCAGCGTTAGACGTTTTTGTGAATACGAACCTATTTCTTTTACTCCTGCACTGGCGTTTAGAGCAAGCATACATTACACTAATTACCACCTCTCAGCGCAGCGGCTGGAGGTTTTATTACGTCACATGTGATGGCGCTTGATTAATGGTGACCTGCACGCGTTAACGACAGGCCGGACGCTGTCGTCATCTTTCGCTCCGCCAGGCTCGCGAGTCGCGGCACCCCGACTGATGGATGCTGTGAGCGTCCCCTTGTTCATGGGGCGATGACATGGAGCTCTGCCAGACCTATTTTTAATTATCTAATGCCTTGTCTGACTAAATGAATTGTTGAAGCAATGAATGCGATTGCGACAAATTGGAATGTTTTACGAAGTAAGGCTAGCAGCTAACTCCTTAAGGATCGGATATGGCATAACTCTATAAAACGCTCGCGTAAAAGAATATGGCCGCTTCGGTGAGTGAGAATGTTCTTGCGCGGCCTCTTTTCGTACTCCAATGCAAAGAAAGCGCTGAGAGCACAGCATGTTCAAATCTATTAGCCGTAGACTAATCTCGAAAGAGATACAACGCGCCACCACGCCCTCTTGATCAAAGGTCACAGTTGCAGCCCGAGCGACGCAGCCCCCTCACCGGCACCGCTTCATGCTCCTTCGACCGACAAATACGGCCGGGCTGTTTCATTTCTGCCTCAGCCGCGCCCGCCTATAGCCTTCGCAAGCTTTCACGCGCACATATAGCACATGTTCTATGTGCCGTATAAAGTCGAAATCAAGTTCATCGTCCCACGCGTCACATAGGCGACGCGCCAGACGATGAAATTGATTTGTAATTTATACGGAACATGACAGCGACGGCAAAAACGCACCTAAAGTTTTCATGTAATTGATACCGCAAGAATAGTTGAACTAAACTGAATTTAAGTGCCGCAAATTAATTTAGATTCCCTGCAAGCGATGAAAAGTATTATCTATACGAACTGCTGCCAGTTATTACAGGCTAACTCCCAGTGTGCTATAGTCGTACGTCTGTATGCATACACACGAATGTTGTACTTTCCTAACCGTCTAAATACTCAGCGTGCAAGCCGTGGTAACGTAGCGTCTAACTAAGGTGTAGCTGTACTGCTAATCTCGAGTGCGCTGGTTGGATTCCCGACCACGGCCGCAGCGTTTCGATGTTGACAGAATGGAAGAACAGCCGTGTAGAATGATCACGGATTGAAGCGCGACATCATAATTTAGAACAACTACTGGCATGCGCGACTCTTCGAAATAAATGTGTCATGTCGCTGCGAATCTGGCCAAATAAAAGGGTGTTGGCTTTGACGTAATTGTACGAACCAATATTCGCCGCGAGATCGGGCATTAGCACCGTCGCCGCGCTAATGTGGACAGGCGGTTGTCGGCGCGTATACAAACGTGCACAACAGTGCTTCGTTGTGAGCGATGGGACCCGATTTCCGGCAAACAAAATGCGTTGACTGCAGCTTTGTGGTAATATGTGCGCTCTTCATTCCCGCATTAATGCATGAAGCGCGCGTTACAGTGACTTGTGAGAGAAGCGCCTTCTGCCAACGAACGGGTTGCTCGCCTTCGGCGACTGTCGGCGTTTTCGCAATGGATGACGTTTTCTTGTTGTTTTATTTGTACATGTTTAGCTTGTGTTCCACTTACTACGCACTGCTGTATAGCGCGACTGAATTACCTATTTGCTTGTTGTTCATTTGGATGCCCCTCAACCAAAAGGAAGCCCGTATTCCTGCACGATGAGTTGAAATAGCACTTTGTGCACTGCGTGTTCAAATATTCATTCGCATTTCTTATTCAGTTCTCCATGAAATGTTGGACATTTGGTAGGTTTACTGAGGAAAGCTACATGGCTGACAGCGCTTTAGCGCTACGAAGACGTTTTACACGCACACGCGTTTTTATTCCAGTAACAGTACACAAAGGTAACTGTACAGCACGGAAATTTCTTCGATTGGTTACTTGCGCGATAGTAATGGAACAAAGGACCGGTTATTTCACGGGACCAGAGTACGTGTTTTCATAGGAATAATGTCCGCTGCCTTCCGTCAATCTAAACAACGTGTGATTTCATTTTCTGTTCTTTTTAGGGGACAATTTAAGTGCCGAAGTGTCAGACGTGACTTAACAGAAATATTTCTCCCTAGTGAGACCAGGACCGTACGCAACTAAAGCTCGTCGCCTAACGTGTAAACAGCACCTAACCACAATGCTGAAGTACATGTGAGCCTTTTTTTTACCACCGCGCCGCTAAAAGGCTATATTCTACATGAGATTTAATACTTCTCATCTTTAGGGCAACGCCAAGTGCACTTTACAATGCGCTTGAACCACAGAGCGGCACCTACACTGATATGATTCTCGTGAACGGAGGGTCGACAACACACAGCACTCTCGACAAGTGCACTCTCTGATCTTATTACAGTACATATACAGTCGACCAAGGCCAAATGCTTCTTTACATCGTGTTAGGCATACGTAGGAGCGGTTAAAGTTGCACTAACGCAACGGAACAAACCACTTTTTGAGGATCTGCATGATGTACGCGCACATGCAAACACAACGGGGCTAGCAGACGACGCATGGAGCAATCCACACTAGGCGCGGTTCAGCCAGAAGCCGCTAGGCGGCGACTCCGCTCGATCTCGCGGCCAATAATGCAGATGGGACACAAACTGAACACGGTAGAAACGAAAGCACGTTCATTACTTAGCCGCTAGGGAATCAGTGAATTTATCTTTTCGGGAGTCCTGACTATGCGTGTTGCCTTCCCATAGCGCTGTAACATAATTGTTGAGGTTTTACGGTTGAAAACCACGATATGATTATTAGGGACGCTGTTGTGGAGAGCTCCGGAAATTTTGACCATCTGGTAGCCTTTAACGTGCACGTAAATCTAAGTGCATGGGCCTCTAGCACGGAGGAAGGAAAGAACCGAAGAGGGGCCCTGACGTCACTCTCGGTGAAGCCTCGGTGAAGCCAGAAGTCGGCTATATTGACTGGGCAGATCTTACTCTCTTGTTTAGGTGTGAACAACGCAGTGGAAGGCACGTCGCTCTCTCCGGCTCGAAAAGCACGTGGGTTGCGTGGCGCGCGTGCCGTGGCGATCCTAAACTAACTGAACGGAATTGAACACGCTGGTCCAGCGCGATACCGCTGGCGAAATGATTTCGTGCGTTGCAGTTGCACACGAGCACGGTGTAAGAATATTCAGGTGTTGACACTGCGCGCGCCTAAGCGGCCAGAAAATGTTCGGTCGTCGGTCCGTTGAGCGGTGCGCCATCTAATGGCTTGAGGCGAAGAGCGCCCGCGAGTAGCCGAATCACGGTGGTGCTGCGTCATCGCCGCCGCTCTCGCCATTCCCTCTCCTGTTGCTCTCTCGATTTCGCCCCTCGACGCCGCTTGGCGGATGCGCATTATCCAGCAAAATGGCACAGAAAAATGCACGTTATCAGCAGCATGCGCGTTGCTATGGTGACGACTGCCCCGCTTTTCGTAGCGCCCTCTGCAAGTCATCCGATAATAACCCGAACATTATCTGGACGCGCGCGGATTGCGGTTTCCCATGCGTTGGGGGAAGAGTGTCATCACCTGAGTATATTCTTACACCGTGCACACGAGCCTACAGCGAACGCGCTCGCCGGCTCGTCTGTCTAACCTCCGAATGCCCTTCCTCAGCGTCCGAGGTGAAAACGCGCTGCTAGCAGAGGAGAGCGCGAGCGTCCGTTGGTGGTTTAGGCAGTTTAGGGGCCTGGCGTTTCTCGTGTCGACGGCTTCCGTAACTGACGAAACGACTGTAGTGCGTGCACTACGCAACGTTCGACTAGCCCACGGTGGTAGAATGAAACAGGTGGCCCATCGAGCACTGCGAGCGCGTCGCCGTACTGCTCGAGTTGCTCACGGCCGCCGCTAGGTTCGCCACGAGTTTTGGGGCCGAAAGAGGCGCACCACAAGCTCTCGCTGTGCTGTAAAGGCCAGTTTCTCTAGCTACTTTTGTGGCTTTAAACGGTTGTTTGTGCTTTTACTAGCTTGTAGTGGCTGTCTGCCAGCTTCGACGGCAAAAGTAAGAGCGCCAGGTGTTATGAAGCTTAAAATTTTTTAACCGGCGCGGGTAGTCCCGATATGACTCTCACAGGGTGCCGATTGCATGGGACGCGCGTGTATTTTTTCTTTTTTCGAAAGCGTGAAAATTCCTACCGGCGTGTGTACAGAGTAAAAAAAAAAAAAGCATTTGGTTTTCACGTTATCGCAGGTATGTCGGAGGACTGTAGCTGGCGGTCTTTCCGTGGAATTGCATTTCTCCACAACAGCAGTCGCTTTTCGTTTTTCGGCGCAGAGAAGAGACACAGCTTTTCTTTGCACGTTTTGCAGCCAAATTTGCAATTTCGAGCGAAGCATTTTCGTCCCGTGGTGGTCGCCGCATCAGCGGCACAGTTCGAGCCACCGTGGTTGGAGCCGCGGTTCCAGCTTACAAAGTGAGCGGAGACACCGATGCGGTCGCGCGCGTTGATTTGACAGAGCGCAACAAACGCGACGCATCAGAGCGGATCTCAAGCCGTCGGATCACCTAATCACGACCGCCGTGATCTGGCCGTGATCATGACTCGAAGGCTGATTGCGACTTTGCGACGCTGGTTGCGCCGCATAGGGACGCTCTTGCTCTTCGGACGCTTGCACCCACGGACGCCTCCGCATTTATCGAAGATGACCAAGCAGAAAGGAAGAGACGCCGCTGCACCCCTGGTTGCATTGCATGCTTTCCTTAGTGGCGCGTCCGTTCTAAGCGACGGCAACTCTTGAGTGTTGTTCAAAGCCTCTCTGGTGTAATAAATACACCGCGGATTTCTTTCTCAAAAGTTAAAGATGTAAATTGTAGTTCAAATGCTCGCGACGCACGCTGGCCACATGCTTTCAAATGCGCCGGAGCGGAGATATCGGCCTAGAGTACACTTGCCGCCACCTTGCGGAAAAGCGGCGGCAACTCAAGCACTTCCGTGACACGCGCGGCGAATTGGCGGAGCGGCGCATCGGGCCACCTGTTATTCTACCACCGTGGACTAGCCATATCGTTCGGTTGGCAAACTGTGCTTCCGCTACGAGGGTGAACAAGCACAACCGAGCATAGAGTTTCTTACAATAATACCTAGAGGGGAATCTGGCGCTAGTGTCTACGCGGGCTCCTTGAGCGGCGCTTCAACCACCATGGGAATGATGGGAAGTACAGGCTTCGGATCTGCTTCGGATGGATGAGGTTCTTGAGATTCGCAACGCTTGTTTGACGAGTGTAAAACAAAGTGCTATGACATTATTTCCAATTAAAACTTGCTGCATTCTTTTGTACGTAAAGCTTATTAAAAAATATTGCGTGACCGTGAGATGGAAGTGAAATCTGGACAAATTCAACCGCCAGGGTGTGCTTTGCTCTGCAATTGTGTTCCAGATGTGGCATCACCAAATAACGAATTATTTTTTTACAACACTTGGAAACAAACACGCTTGTTTTTTTCCTCGAAAGTATGCACTATCTATTTATGGAAATAACAGTGCTGTATTGAGTGAGAAACACTTAACGTATCATCTGCTGCGATGCCAGGTGCGTCTGTCCAAGTGCTCTGCCTCCAACGCATCTCTCGTTCTGTTGTGAATTCAAGTCAGAGGAGCGTGACGATGCGTCTACTTAGCTTCGCCGTGGTTTTGCAGCCGATTTGAACGAGTTTTGGCAAGACGCGCTTATAAAAAAACATGAACTCTACGCAATATCCTGCACTGGGATGGGACGCTACATTTATGCACAGCGGTGAGTGCACGACACTTTACTAAAACTGTCATATACAACCTGTAACGCTGCAACGAAACAGCAAATCAAGAGATCTAGCGGTCTTCAGCCTCTTTGAACAACAAAGGCACTGCTTGAGTGCTTTGAAACGCACCTCACTACCCACGCCTCGTGAAGAACGAAACTGAAACTGTAGAAAAGGATCCGTAGACAGTTTGCTAGCTCACGTTATCCAATCCGAAGCCTGTACTTCCCATCATTCCCATGGTGGTTGAACGATCGCAGCGCCAGTTTCCTCTCTAGGCTATTGTAAGAAACTCTATGCAACCAAGTAAAGAAGCTTTCGCTTGCATAAACGGACCTAGCCGATCTAAGCCGCAGCCATTATTTTAAACGCTTTAGTTTTATGCTGCTGCATTGTTTTCCTCTGTTTCGGGTATCAGCCACAATGCGAGCTTGACGCGGCGATAGTGTACGAATAAAGTCCGCGCAATCTCACGGCACCTAAGAATGATCGGCGATGACTGACAGAACGTGTACTTCACGTACGTACGTACATTCCGGCTTACAGAGCCATGGCTAAAGAAACGGAAGTTTACGAGCACAAACACGTATTTTTGTCATGGCTTGAGAAATCGCTTTAACTTACAGCCACGCACCGGGGAAGCAACAGCACATCGACAAGGAGGCAAGCACAAGAGAACGCCGCCAGGGGCGTAGCCAAGGGGGGGGGGGCGTTAGGGGGTTCAAACCCACCCCCCGAAATTTTTCAATTTTGCTTGTGTATATACACGCACACATACAAACGCACTCACGAACATAAATGAAGTATAGTTGAATCCCCCCCCCCTCCCCCGAAAAAACTTTCTGGCTACGCCCCTGAACGCCGCGAACTAGATACACTGACTACAGCATGTGGTGTCATTGTATTTACAACATCAATTCACGCAATGTACAGAAAACACGATGGGTCGTTCGCCGCCTTCTATGGATGCATTCCGTCTCTCACGCAGCGCCCGGTCATCGTGCCTGTGTTCCACGTAAAAGCTCACCGGCGTCAGCATTATGCGACCGGTGACCTTATGCACAGTGCAGGCGTGCGAATGACACTGGAACGCGGTTGCTCTAACGCCGAGAGTACACTACTAGAAGCGAGCATCGCAAACACAACAGAAAAGATGCTTTAATGCGCACAGGCAAGTTGTTACTGTAAACGTATATAACACGAATGTACATATGCGATGTCCTTATTTGGTCTTGCGGGGCACGAATGTTTCGTCCGCTATCACAAGCAGAAACACTGCACAACCGTGACTGACCTGCAAGGCGTTCGTCGTGGTTCCGTTCTATCAGTGACTTCGTTCTGTCATGATGGCTAAGTGCGATTTCGCTAAGCACTTCCAATACGTACTTCATCTGCTTTATCCGCTGCACGGTACGTGGATACGCGCTCGTTCCACGCACTCTTGAGGCCCCGTGGTTGCCAACAGGTTTTGTAAACGTTGCTAGGTACAATAACCACCTGTTGAACACTGCGCAGCGAACAACGGGGCAAGAAATTGGGGGACCCTTAAGCTTCGCCTTTAAGAGTTGAACGCGATAGCGAAATCCGGCCCCTAGTGCGCACTTCAACCAATAACTGAATGCTTATTAATGTGTTGTTACACACACGCGCACACGCACACAGGCGCACAGACACGCGCGCGCGCGATGTATATGTAGTAATGGTACAGGTTTTCAATCTAAAGCACTTCTCTGTGCTAGAACGACTATGCTGTAGTCGAGACATTTTTTCCCCAATGCCTCACAGATGGCAGCACATTATCTAGTGTTTTCTGTTTGCTTGATATGTTTTCCGCTAGATGGTCATAGTTATCCACTTATGGAGCTGTTTGAAATTTCGTGTGGGTTAGTTTTTAGCGGCGATGGGTGCACTATACCAGCTTTTTTCGAAGCATGGCGTCGCGCAGAGAGCGTAGTTTGATGGCCTCGCCAATGTGCCTACAGATCGCCGAACGGGCTCATTTTCGTCTTGAGACCTGCCGAACAAAATGCGTTAAGGAGACTCCTTCCACTACATGGCATTTATGTAGTTTTTTTTTTTTTCAGAAGCAGTTGCAAGGAAAGTCGTGCCTTTGTGGTAGGACACTTGCTTGCCACACAAACGGCCCGGGTTCGATCCTCAGTGGGAGCGAAGATTTTTATTATTTAATTTATTTGAATCTTTCTTGATTTTTCGGTCACGGACAATTTTTTGCTCACAAATAACGCCGACGCCGACGGCGAATTTCGGCGAAAAGAGCTTCCTAACACTATCGCGTTAAAAAACGGATATCCGCAACAGTTCGGAACGAGACCCACGGAAGCGCTCAAGCCTGCGCCGCTACGCCAGCTACACTGCACAACACGGCGCGCCACGTAACCATAGCAACGCTGCCATTGTGCCCAGTTGCTATGGCCGCTATGACATCATTTCCTCCACAGTTTTCTGCCAGCGCGCCGGCCGTGCATGCCCTCTCCCGAGTTCTTTCCTTCCTCCGTGGCCTCTAGCATTTCACCTCCATCGAAACGCGGCCACCGCGGCCGCGATTATAGCCCGCGCTGTTATATCCCGCGAGTCGAGCACCATAACCATACTCGGGGACAACTTTCTGTGGCAATGCAGTCAAGGCTACACAGCCACAATGCACGTATCCTAGCGCTATTGAATGTAGTCCCACAATTGCGTACGTATTTTCTGCGTGAGATGTATAAAATACTCCTCCATTTTCTACATGTAGCTTTTTGAGACGGAACGCACCGCACACAAGCGGGATATGTGTATTTCTTTTACTTTATACGTTGTCACTTTGCGTTTTTGTGTGCGTGAAAAAGTCGCACCTTTTACCCGTATCTTAGACGCTAAGCAGCGTTTGCGTCGAAATGAAACGCTAGCCATCACTTTGCACGGCGTTACGAGACGCGCGCCAAACCGGACTACTTCGCGTAGCAGTACATGTGCAGACGCTCCGCCCTCGTAGCTTTTTTTTTTATTGGCGCCAGTATGCCCTACGGCATAAGTTAAATAAAAGGAAAGAGTTCAGATTCGCTGATAAAGGCCAGGAGCGGTCGATGCAACGGCCCGTGCGTCCAGCGCGTACCTCGTAGCTTTCCCTTCATTGCCACAGAAAGCTTTCCACTATTACGTCGCTGTGGCCGGTCCATAGCGCTATCACAACACAAATGAAATCACTTCATGAACACTTCTACGTTGCTTCGGCTACATCGATTTTGATGTTGCGCGGATAAGCTGAGGTCGCATTCCAATGTACAAATTAAAGGGTTAAGTGCATGGCCCACGCACACAACCGATTACAAGTCAACCTCCCATATAGTGCAGCTATTTGATAATAATCATCAAGAGAAAATACGCATTTCCAGCGCATAACCGCGTGTCCAGTGGCATATGATGAAATCTAGCACAGCGCGTCGCAGCATTCTTTCTTAACACTCGTCATCTTCTTCACCTGGGGCATAGAGAAATATGCCAGGGGCGTAGCCAAGGGGTGGGTTGGGGGGGTTCAAACACCCCCCCCCCCAATGAAATTTTTCAATTTTGCTTGCGTATATAGGCACGCACACATACAAACACACGCACGAACATACATAAAGTATGGTTGAACCCCCCCCCCCCCCCAGAAAAAAATTTCTGGCTACGCCGCTGTTCTTCAGCCCACCGTATAGCACCCTCAATCGTTAGCAATTTGTTCTAAGCACGAAAAACACGAAACAAGCTATGCTCGCCGCGGTTTTCTAGTGGTTATGGTGCTCGACAGCTGAACCGAAGGTTGCGGGATAGAATCCCGGCCACTGTTGTCGCATTTACATGTAGGTGAAATGCTAGAAGCCCGTGCAGTTAGATTTAGGTGCACGTTAAAGAACCTGAGGTGGTCTAAATTTCCGGAGCCCTGCACTATAGGGCGTCCCTTGTAATCACATCGTGGTATTGAGATCTCAATCCCCTACAGTTACTATACTACTAAAAAAAAATCAGTTTCACCGCAAGGCGAAGCAATGAATGCGATAGCAACAAATTGTAATGTTATAGGAACTAGGTCTGACAGCTAACTCATTTGGATCCGGTCTCGCGTAACTGTAGAAAACTCTGGTGTTAGTGAATTCGCCGTTCCAGGGAGAGAAGCGGTTTTCGCACAGTCTCTTCGCGTTGAGAGCAGAGCACGTCGAAAGGTACACCCTCAGCGTGGTAACGTTTAGTAAAGGTGCACCTTTTCACAAATTTGTGTACCTATCAAATAGAAGTTATCTAGTAACCTTTATCAAAATGACCCTTTAAAAATGCACAAATTTACTTCTACAATAGAAGTTACGGAAATAACCTTTAGTATCCGTTCACAGTGTCGAGCGTTCTCACGTAAAAATAGAGGTTACGTTGTACAGTACATGGTATACTGTTTATACAAAATGGCTCGCAGGAGGTTTTATGCGGCCACCGCTCTGAACGTCTTGTTTCCTTCGCTCTTCTTTCCTCGGCACTTTCCAGGAGGTTACGCTCATCGCATGCTCTGGTCAGCCAGGTGTGCCTCAGCAACTTCCCACTCTTTCGCACTTCGTGCTGAGCGTGCCTCGTGTTTTGTTGCTATAGCAATTATATGGACAGTCTCGGCTGGTTTTTGCCGCCGCCGTCATGCACTGTGTATATGTATGAGTATATATATATATATATATATATATATATATATATATATATATGTCCCAAAGAAAAGCGATTCAGAAAAATTCTTCCGAAGCGCGGAATCGAACCAGCGACTTCTCGCTCCGCAGCGCGTGGCGCTAACCACTACGCCACAAGGCGCAGATCCTTCAGGTAGCTAATGGCGAGCGTTATATACACACTCTTTACCGCTGGCAAAACTCAGAGACGGCAGGCGCTTGCAAGCGTTTCTTCTTTACCAGCGAGAAGGCGCGAGGAGCGCAACGGGCGCATTTAAAAGTCGTCGGCCAGCTCACTTGCTTCTTCTACTAACTGCGCAGGGAGACCCCTACCTTTCCGCTGTCTGCTCGCGTGGTAGTTGCTGCCTGGGGGTAGATGTTTCTGCAGCGTAGCGGTGCGTTCATCACGGGCCGCTTTTCTTGCTATCGCATTCATTGCTTCGCCCTTGCGGCGAAACTGTGCCTTTTTTTTCCATGCTTCCTTGTGCGGTTTTAATACACCATCTATATACGTACGCTAGGAAACGCGAACATTTGCGGAAAACGTCACATGGAAGGTGCTTCTCGGAACACACGCGCTGGCCCATTGTAATAATTCAAGTGTACATGACTGCTTATAGAACGTGACAATCGCGGTGACCGAGGCCAAACGCATCGCCTTCGCTCATTAGATGAGGGAGCCAAAACAACATTCGCATATTAGAAGCGAGTTGGAGTTAATATGCACTACAGTAATGATCTACCGCGACTCTTATTAAAATGTGGTCGACCCGTCAATATCAATGAAGACCAGACACCTTATAACAGTATCATGATATACATGTTAGACAACCCTCTCTTGGTCCAACTTCTATGCAGCTTAAGCATAGGTTGGCGTGATTATAACACTTCAATCATTTTTCTCCTGCTCTTGCACGTTCATTGACTGTGTGATTCGTGCTTATTAAACTATGTGTTATGTGATAATTAATACCAGTCGTCTCTTTGTTACAGGACTATTTGCCATTTTGTTCACCTTCAAATGTGGAATCAGCATTGGAAACGTGGATACTGACAAAATGTGAAGTTGTCAAAGCAGGGAAGCTGCTGAAGGCGGTGAAGAAGTGCGCATAGAATTAACATTGCTCCTCGCGGCGAAGAGATTAGGCAAAATTGACATACAAACCGCTCCCCATACGCCGCGTTGAGTCAGTTTTACGTACTTCTCCAAAACCAAAAGAAATGTCTGAAATTATCGCGTAATAAGTAGCTGGCTGGTACGTATGTGCATATTAGAGACGAGTGCTGAATGATATCTGAAAATCCTGCAGTAAGTGTAATTGTATGCATACACACAAACACAATAATACCAGGAGCGCATATCAAGAGCCGGTACGCTGTTTTTTTGAGAGATGCAAACTGTAATGCTTAAACATCTACGTAATTGTATAAAGAGGGGATACTTGTCTGATACACGTGGCACAACTCATGATTAAGAATATCTGTCAATCACCTGCTCTTCTTAATTATCGTTTTAGTGGCAGACCACATTTGAACGACACGATGCTTGTGGTCGAAAGTGTGACGTTGTGATGCATGCAAGCTCCAAGCTCCTAGCCTGGACAATTTTTAGAATTGTCCAGGTTTGGCGTAGTGGATGAGCAGCGCGCATCCAAAGTCTACGCAGATTGTCATCTCTAGGAAAGGTATGCGGCGGTGTGTCGAGACCGACGATGCTGTTATGACAGCCTTCGGCGCAGCAGTAGCAAGGCAATTCAATCCGCCGCGACGAACGCTTTAAAACCGAAGACCGACCTCAGGAAAGCATGTGTCGTATAAAGCGATGAGTTTCCCCGACGTTTCAGACGTACCACAATTGCAAGCGAGTTGCGCCGACAGCAGTGAGCAGCCACTGCGGCCCCCGCGGCTCGGCTGCTGCGGTCGCGCGCGCGCGGGGTGTGATGACGTGGTGCAGTTGTTACCGGTGGCCGCTAGGCACAACCGAAAATCGCCGAAAAAAGATGTTAGTAGCTGGCTCGCCAGGTTCTTAAGCTGGGGCAAAGTCCCGCGTCGTAAGCGTAAACCGCTACCGGCGCAGCTCGCGCGAAAGAGAAGTCTTCTTCCTCTTGTTCTTCGAGCGCCTTGATGATGAGACTAACGCAGGCAAAATCACATTTCCTCGGTTTCCTCGACCACACGTTCGGCCACAGCTGCAAGGTCGGCGACCGCTTGTCTTTCGACACACAACCTAACCACAATCGCTACTATAATAACGTGTGACGTCTTTATATGACAGTAAAGTAATTGTGCGGAGCATTCACGGTTTACCCGATTGTCTACGAGGCAGCTCCTCAATCATCATTCACTTCGTAGATATGGCGTGATTTTTTTGTCGTCGTTTTTTCAAATCTATTCGTCGTATTTGTAATTTTTAGTGGTTAAACTCTCATTCTGCCACGAAACGCCACCCGTAAAGTCCCGTGTCTTTTTAAATCATCTCTCTATTTCCAAACACACACACGCGCACGCAGACGCAGCTTAATTTGAAGTCACGTGTGAGCCAGTCTGAAGTGACATTACGTGTGGTTGCCACATGGTTCAGTGCACAAGTGAAGGCTCGTTCACTCCTGAGACTAGCACCGGTCGCGCCACCATTTCCGACTGGCGACCAAACAGCTACTCAAGGCGACCGATGTTCACACCTGCGCACGACGTATACCCGTCGCTTTAGAGAAATCACGCCTACTCACATATGGCTCGCATTGTCATTGCCCCGTAAAATAAGCTGGCTCCTGTTCCTGCGCACCTGATTGGTTCAGAGGCTTGCGACTGCAGTCGCCTGACTGCAAAAAATTATCAGTTAGTAACGGAGCCAAAGAAGTCACTTTGTTACTATAGTGGCCATTTGCAACCAGTCGCTTTGGGACTGGTCGCAATACGTCTTCTAAGGGCAGGTAGTAACCGCGGACTCGGCCCATGAGACCGAAGTAACTAGGAGAATAAGGGTGCGATGGAGCGCATTCGGCAGGCGCTCTCAAATGATGAATGGTAGTTTAGCACTATCACTAAGGAGGAAGGTATATAAGAGCTGCATCTTACCGGTGCTTACCTACGAAGCAGAAACCTGGAGGCTTACAACGAGCGTTCAACCTAAACTGAGGACGACGCAACGAGCAATGGAAAGGAAAATCATAGGTATAACCTTAAGAGACAAGAAGAGAGCAGAGTGGGTCAGGAACAAACGGGTGTTAAGGACATAATCGAAATCAAGAAGAAGAAATGGACATGGCCAGGGCACGTAGCGCGTAGGCAAGATAACCGGTGGTCACTAAGGGTAACTGACTGGATTCCAAGAGAAGGCAAACGCGCGAGTGGGAGACAGAAAGTTAGGTGGGCAGATGAGATTAAGAAGTTTGCGGGTATAACGTGGCCGCAGAAAACACAAGACCGGGTTGATTGGCGGAACATGGGAGAGGCCTTTGCCCTGCAGTGGGCGCAGTCAGGATGATGATGAAGATGCTTTGCGACTAGCTTTCTCGCGTGGCCGGTGTTAATCGCAGGTGTGACTTAGTCTTAACTGCCCATGCGAAATGGTGTGTAGTGACTAAGTGTAATGATAACCGTGCCTTCTTGGCGGTACCTGTCGTTTGCATACTGTTTTGTCGCACGGTACAGTGACTGTCTCCTGTACCGCTATCACGATACCCAATAAAAATTTCGTGGGGCCGCAACATTCAAATGGTGACGGACAGGCACGCAGCCAGAATTTTTTTCGGGGGGGGGGGGGGGGTGCATACGCGCGTGGGGACGGTTTACCAGCGAAGCGGTATTCGCAGTTCTGTAGCGGACGCCTGTCCGCTCGTTCTCCTGACGTGGGCAACTGCAGACGATGGCGGTTTTCCTTAGGCTCTTGGTCTTTCGGCGTATTCTCCGCTTTTGGACGGTCCCACTTTCGCTCTCTGTTATCGCGTTGCTGCAATCAACGCGTCTCCACTTTCCTCATTTGTTTTTCTCCGGTGGGAAGGCGCTGTGCCGTCTCGGAGCAGCGCATTTACGCAGGAGTGAGAGCACGCCACTGTTTCTCGCTGTGGTCTATAACATACAGTTTCCTACAAATATACTAGAGGGAACCCTAGCGCTATTGATTATGGGAGGTGCAACGTATGGCGCTTCAGCCAGCATCAGAATTAGGGGTAGTACATGGATTTTTCTGAACTTCGTTCTTTGGGCTTCGTTTGGCTCCTTGTGGTCTGGAGCCGCTTTGTTGCAAGACGAAGTTTGGCAAACATTCAGCAGTTTCACTTCACCACATTAACCTTTTTAGGCTCGCCAATTCAAATCGGCTCACGAAGTCCACAACGATCCATTCTTTTATCCAAAACGAACGCCGAAAAACAATAAACGAATGCGCAAGTGCGTTAGAAACTGCAAGCACGAAGATTTGGTAAATTTGTGCACTACCTATCACTACACTCTACCATCATTCCCATGATGGCTGAACGATCGCAGCGCCAGAGTTCCCTCTGGGGTAATTGTAGGAAAGTTTATGGTCTATTCGTCATAGCGCTGCAGCGCCACCACTCTATATCGCGAGGGAAGCGCCGCCGCATGAGCGCGTACCGCCAGCTGCGCTGACTCTATGAACTGCGCAGTTCTTTAAAGGGCCACTAAAGCACTCACAGGCGCTCGCATGCTCCTCTCCGTGCCTTTTCGCTATACTCAACGGCCGTCGTGACGTTACCTGTTCGATTAGCTGAGCCCTGTCGTCGCCTTATTGCGTTGGTGTCACGCAGCGTCTCATGCATGGAGGAAGGAAAAAGAAAGGAGGGAGCATGACGTCACGCGATTGAAGCCCACCGTGTCGGCCCAACACGTGATCAAAACGTCAGAGCGCGCGGTAAGTTGTAGTACTACCGGTGGAGTTCTGTTTTGAACCGCCGGCTGGTCTGCGCCGAACAAGCGCGCTTCGATTAAAAGCTACCGGGCGCCATAACCCGAAGTTTCGGCAAACCTCATTTCTTGCGTGATCATGACGCAAAGGTCACGTGTTGGGCCGACACTGCTGGCTTCAAAACGGGCTGGCTTGGCGAGGCTGGCTGCGTGACGTCATGCTCCCTCCTTTCTTTTTCGTTCCTCCATGGTCTCATGTGTCTCGTTGACGTCCCACAGGTCTCACGTTTGTTACGCGTAAGCCGAGGAGGCCGCACGTTTGGAACGCCAGCGCTTGCTTGCCTTTGAACGCCAGCGCCGCCGAAGGGCTATTTTAGGGGCGAAGCTCCTTGAAGCGGCGCCCGTTCGTTCCTCGTAGTGCGTAACCAGTCTTAACGCTAGTACCAGATCTTGACCTTCAAGGTGGTGCCGGTGGGAGATTTCTCCTGTGCGTTGTTGAACAATAAAAAATTCGCAGCGTGCGCGTTAACTAAAAGCCGAATTCTTCTGTCTCTCATTCCCCATTAGCAGCCATTGGCATGTTCCAGTAGGAAACGTTAGTAGAAGTAGAAGTGTAAGTGTTAGCTAAAAGCCGACTTCTTCTGTCTCTCATTCCCATTAGCAGCCATTGTTTACCTGCAAGGTAGTGCCTGGTGATTAAACAATAAAAATTTTGTTCAAAACGCCGTTGATTGATGAAATAAACCAACGAAAGACGCCAGATGTTTTCTAAAAGCAAAACGAAAAGACGCCAGCTCTTTCTAAAGCAAAACGAAAAGACGCCTGCTGCTTAACGAAAGACGCCAGATGTTTTCTAAAGCAATGGTTTTCTAAACAATGAAAATTCACAGCGTACATGTAAAATTAAAGTGAGCTGCAAGTCGTCATAACTCTCATTGAACCTTTAGTATAAACGCGCCCGATCTCACGTCGGTGATGGTATGCTGGGCAGAATTCACGGAAGATTCACGGTTTACCGATGAACCTCCGCAACTTCGCCCACTCATCATCATTCACGCCGTGGATATGCTGTGATTTTTTTTTCATCATTGGCCTGTCCGAGGCAGTCAAGCGACAATGAAACGCGAGCGTTTTACTGCTACGAGTACACCATGCTCGTTGCGGTAAAACGTAGAAAAGCACTAAAAAGAAGACCATAGCAGAGAAAATACATAGTGGCGTAACAAATAACATTGTCATAACAAAAGATCTAGACACGATACAAGATATCACAAAATCACACGAAAAGAGAGAAAAAATAGCAAAAAATGCAGATAAACTTAACATAAACACAAAGGAAACACAGGCGAATCAATGCTGCGCGGTTCCTGCAGCTTTCACTCGGGGAAGAACTCGCTCAGATTTTCTTCTGTCTATATTTTTTTGTCTACAACAGATGCAATTCGGCCAAAACACCCCCGCCCCCCGCTTCTCCTGGGAACGGCTAGGGTTAAGCAGCTTCGATCGACTGCCGACCCAAAAGTTAACCTACACCGCCAACAGAGAGAACCATGCGAGAGAGAATGTGGGAAAGATATAAGGCGCGTTCGTGAAGTGTCCAGCATCTGCAATGTAGCCAGGCGGTTGAGCGTCGGGCGCTTACCGTCGCGGCTGCTGCTGCAAGGTTGTGGGTTCGATTCCTAGCGGCTGGTAATTTTCTTGTTCTTTATATATATATATATATATATATATATATATATATATATATATATATATACAAATGTATTTATGTGGTTCCTCTTTTATGCTCTTGTATTTTAATCTTCTTGTTATATTTCGTATATCAACGAGTTCTGGATTTCGTTTGCCCTTCATTATTACTGCTTTGTGGTCTGTAAAAAGGAGAGCCAATGATTCTTAGAGTGGGTCTAATCTAAAGTTGGCAAAGACAAGGTCTATGTATGTTTCTTGGGTGGTTGTAGGTTGTTTCCAATCATACGAATTACATCGTACAGCGTATCGAGACTTCATATACTACATAATCCAGCCGCTGCACATAATGTCTACGTTGAAGTCGCCGACTAGTATAAAGAATATCTGCTTCTACTTTGTTTCGTAATCGTAATCGCAACATACACAGATATGTTTCGTCTTTGAGGAGAAAATGCCGCTGATTTCTAAAGTCGTCTCCGACTCAGGCTCTTAGGAAGGCAATTTTCTGGATTTCTCGTTGAAGACGAACTGTCAGGCACGACACCTTCCACATCCCACTGTGCGCATCCTTCAGAATTGTGACAGCCAGATTTTTTTATTTCGGGAACATAGTGCCTTTAATTAATATTCGATTCTATTTATATTAGGATATATCAGGAGTGTACGGAGTGCTGCATATGACTTTTATATGAGACTTTATAATTGTAATCGTAATCGCAACATACATATGTTTCGACTGTAGCAATTGTTTTCTATATACCGTGACAGCGGACAGTAAGAGTTGACGACAAAGATAGGTACTGAGGTGCTTCGTTCCCAAAAAAACTAATCAAAAGGCAGGCGCATAGCGGGAGTACTAAAGCCTATTCAATAGGCGACTGGCACACAAAAAGTTCAGTAAGGTCTTAATTGATTTTCGCTGTGAAGACAGTTCGGGTCGGCATTCTAGCACTGACTGTTCCGACAGGGGTCTCTCGTCAAGGCGGGCCAACACAGCAGCTGTCGGCAGTCTGTGCGAGCTGTAGCGAGGGCAGCGACAAAGAACGTGGTCTGTCGTTTCTTCGCTGTCACACTGGCTGCAAGCAAAACTGTCTTCCCTGCCGATTCGGAAGGCAAAAGATTTAGTTCAAATGACCGTTAAATTTCTATTGAGACCTTGGCCCTAAAAAGAAGTACCAAGACAAAGAGAGAAACAGATCAAAGAGAAAGGCAGGGAGGTTAACCTGGTACTAGTACCAGTTTGCTACCCTTAATAGAAGTACGAAAGTATACAAAAACTATCGCTTACATTGGGCAATATCAAATAAAGCGCAAACAAAGCTAGAGATTATAATTTCATGATTGCTTTAGAACAATTCTATGCCCAGATGAGAGGCAGCCGTAGACAAAGCTCAAGCATTTCAAGCCATACCGATGTCCAGAAAAGTCTGGGCGCGAACATACATTGTCCAGAACCCACGCCTCAATTATGAGGTTATATATAGCGTCAGTAAACGCGCGTCTGGAGCGTCGTCACGTGTTTGCGGCTTTTGCTTGTCTAATGAGTAGGCGCTTGGCACTCATTTTCAGGAGCGCTAAATCTCTTTGATGGCGGCTGGACGTCGCGTCACTATTTTTAGCCCACGCATGGTGCGCCTGACATCTCATTTGCGTCGTGCCTACAGGCAAGCTACGCGTTGAGCGTACTACAACGTGTCCCCGTACAATGCACTGTCGTATGCAGTCGCAACCGTGGACGGGTAAGAGGAGTTACCTGCCTCATCTGCAGCATCCGGGCGCTCTGTTGTATAGTCATTCTTGTGCCTTTCTGTGGAGCTGTAGAAAGCCTGTGCTGGAGAGCAATCTGTCTCATGAGATATTGTTGTCCTCGCCGTCATCCTTACAGTGACTATCATATAAGCGTGCGATGTTTCAACGCCGCGACCCCCCTACTCTCTCCCCTTCCCTCACTCCCGTTGGTCGAGTCCGAAGAAAACGAGGTCCGCAATGAATGCGAAAATGAAATGAAGTGGTGACGCGCATCTCACAGCGGCTTGCCATTGGTCGCCGACTTTGCCGGGATAAAGGCGGGAAGTAAGAACTTCATACAATGCAACATCAGGCGCGCTCAGCCACCATGATCGTCAAAAAACGTTCGTGGCGATAACACTACACAATAAACAATGACGCCACAGGCACGACTGAGTAAAGGTAGGACGCAGATTTGGCGCCCTCTTTTGGATGATTGGGGGAGGAGGCGGAGTGCGCCTCCCTCCCCCCATTACGACGTGCTTATAATCTTTATACCGTACGGCGAAGTAGCGCACTTTGGACGGGAACAAAGGAGACAAGAAGGACTTATAATCATATTGTGTCTTTGGCAAGACCCGATAATCCCTATTTATAGAAGAAATATGTTGCCCTCCAATGTATGGAAAACCCGACATCGGCAGTGCTCCGCATGCAAACGACTGCTGATCAAAAGAAAGTTCACTCTACAGACCAACCACTAAAAATTATATTCGCTGTTTCTTATATTTCTCAACGCGAGCTGGCAGCAGCTGCGCTGGCTACCCAATATGCGCAATGTGATGGTGGAGACGTACGAGCAGATTTGCGCAGCTGATAGAGCGCGACGATGTACCGTAATCTTCAGTATCTATTACACGTAGTTTCGGAAGATCCGCGAAAAAAAAACATAGTACCAGTACTGAAGATAAACAGCTCAAACAAAAAAAGACGTGGCCACGAAAAACACACACACATGACAAGCGCTGTTTCGTGGCCATGTGTTTTTTTGCACTGTTTATTTTAAGTATGAATAGCCAACGGGCTCAGTCAGCTACTTCCGTAGTAGCATGGCCGCCTTGATGCAACACGGATGAACATTGGCACTTAGAGCTGTAGACGTGCTCACAGGAGGATGGGGGGGAGGGGTCTCCTCACCATTCCTCACATTCCTCATAGGAGGGTGCGAAGTCTGCCCCATACCTTTATTCAGTTGAACCTGTACCGTCATTGTTTAAAAAGTCACAGTTTCGCCGCAAGGGCGAAGCAATCAACGCGATAGCAAGAAACTAATGCTATACGAAGTGAGGCTTGCCAATGGATACTCTCAGTTTGAACAGCGCTCCTTTTGCAAAGGCGGCCGAAGCAGCGAAGGAAACTAGCGTGATTCAAGTGTCGAACTGAGACACTTGATAGTTCGCGCTCATCTTCTGTTTTTTCGTTTGGCGGCGTCTCTTGAGCTCGAGTGACTTTCGTACGCTTGGTCACATGAGCGCGGACATCACGGTGAAATCTTGAAACATCCCTCTTCTCCTCACCACGAGAAAACCGCGCGAGCAGACAGCGGAAGGGCAAGGTTCTCCCTGCGCAAATATACGAAGAAGCGAGCGAGCTCGCCGACGACATTTAAATGCGCCCGTCGCGCTCCTAGCGCCATCTCGCTGGTAATGAAGAAATGCTTATAAGCGCCGGCCGTCTCTGAGTCCGTCCAGCGGTAAAGAGTGTGTATATAACGCTCGCCGTTAGCTACGTGGAGGATCTGCGTTTCGTGGCGCAGTGGTTAGCGCCACTCGCTGCGGAGCAAGAGGTCCCTGGTTCGATTCCGCGCTTCAGAAGCATTTTTCTGAATTATTTGTCTTCGGGGCTTATATATATATATATATATATATATATATATATATATATATATATATGTAATACATACTTAATTTACGGTGCATGACGGTGACGGCAAAATCCAGCCGAGACTGTCCATATAATTGCTATCGCAATAAAATGAAGAGCTATGGCAATGCTGGATTTCACGATAATGGCAGCCGAGGATTCTTGGTGCTGCATTCCAGGAACCGTTTGCTTCCCGCATTAACCCCGGAAAACCGGGGACCAAAGGCAGACTGTCGTGGGAAGCACGATCATTGCTTCATTACTATTTTTGCATCCACGGAGAATCTTGTGGTCTTTCAGACTCACCGAATCGGGTAGGAGGTGGAGGCGCTCCTCCCCTCTCCCCGCGCCATCCCTTAAGAGTGCCCAGCAACACATAATGAACGCGGTCAGAAAACGCTGCCGATCGGTAATCACGGCTCCTGAGAACAAGCGAGACAAAGAATATAGCGCAGCACGTGGCCTGTACTTTACAATTAATTGCCGAAGACAGCTAGAAATCGTTCCCTTTTCTATCGACAGATGATGCCATACACCCAAATTCACGGCCATTGGCCGATTTCAGCGTCGTTTGCTGCGTAGTTACCGCGACCTCCACGGGAGGGCGCCACGTGCCCGCACACGCCCTAGCGATCACACTGAATGTAAGGCGGGAGTTCGAAAAAAAAAAAGAAAAAGTGCTCAAATTTATGATGCGCGAATGACGTGTCTTATTTCCTCCGTGCCATCCCTCCCTGCTTAGATTCCAGCGGGCTCGTCGGGACGACAGAAGACAGAAAGCAATTACAGCGTGCGGCAAATCTCTGTAACACCGCTCGTACTTGACGGATTACGAAAATTTTTTGCGGCGGTAGATTCGTGAGGCAATAAAAACCTTTCATAAAGCCATTCGGTGGTTACTTGGAAAACTATTGCAGTGCCCTTTTAATGGAGCACCCTGCGCATGCCTATGATAAGCACCATATCTTGTACCTCACAGAGCCTGCAATGGTCGCCGGAAAAAGGGGGCACGTTATCATCCAAGCATGTGGCGGTCCTTTTGGGCAATCAAGCCCGGTGCCGCCTCAAATCGGTACTGTGTAAAGCTTTAGAACGTTTAACTGGGCAAGTTGGTGTGATTCCATCTCGAATGAATAAACCGCGCAAAAGGTTAAAAACGGCACTGGTTCTCATTTGCCTCTTCATTGTCGAAAAAGTGGTTGTAATCCCAGTTTTGATAGGACGGAAGTTTTGCACAGGCACAAGGATCAGCGCACACGAGAAATAATGGAAGCTTTTTACATGTAATTGGAAAGTCACATATGCGTCAGCCAACCTTCGATAGCCTTGTCACAGGCTGAAGTTTCTTATCTCAACGATAACTTGCCTCATGTTCATGACTAATCACTCACGTACGTTATTGTGTGTTTTTTTTTGTTGTTGTTCCTTTTGTGGCCTTGTGCATACGAGATGGTCGTTTGAGATCTTTTCCCAGATGCTATTTATTCTGTTCCTTGTGAAATAAAGTTTTAGTTGCGAGTCAGCGCTGTGGTCTGTTGTTTCTTCTGTTCGTCCTCGTTCTTTTGCGCGGTTTATTCATTCGAGATGTGTAAAGCTTCTAATTTTCCGCCGCTTTGCGCTTTGAAACGAGCGAGCATCAAAGCTGTTCGCGGTGGTGGTGATCTAGCTGCATTTTACTGAGGGCGAGAAACAAACTACAAGAGGTTTCCGGACTGCCTGTTCTAGGCACGTTATTGCGCTCTGAGAACGCACTCTCTGTTTAGTACGAGCATATTCCGGGCCATATGAGGCTCATGTAGAAGTAAATAAAGTTTTGTTCTTCTTCTTCTAAACGCAGGCAGAGCGCGTCAAAAAACACCCCGAGATTATAGGGGCACTCATAACCGGAAGGTTCCTTCTTGAGCTTATTTGTGCTCTGTGCTTTTGTTTCATTTACATTAAGGTTTGCTAGTTTTGCATTCTAAACTATTCTGCTCGGCTTAAGCCCGCATAAATGCTTGCGCTATAACACCGCCTCAGTGCGTAGCGCATACCTCACTGCTTGATAACGTACGGGCGAGCCGTGTTCGCCAAATGACCATACATCCTTTTTAGCGGCACAAGCAACGATTGACATTCTTGCTTCTCTTCCAAGCACAACCGCTTACTTCCGGTTTCCTGGATATTCAGAAAATATATTTTAAAACATTAAACTAGCATGAAATCCATGTTTGTATTTCAAGTTAAGAATTATATTGGATACGTATATCGTAGCGTAACTTTACTCAAGGACCAATTAACTCAGGATAATTAATGAAGAATAATTGAAGGAGATCGTTGAAGACTTGCAGTTGAAAAAAGCTTGAAACATCGCAAAAGCTAACATCCTCCGCGTAATAGGAAAAAACAACAACATGACAACAATCGGACAAAGATTACGTGCCATCAGAAGCCTATCTTGAAGGTATATTTTGCGTAAGTAGATTATCGAATGCTTTGCCTGGCAGTAAGCACACAAAGGTCAATCTAAATAGGTCGCGAAAGTCGGAACGACAAGTGGTCGGAAACCTATTGCGACAAACATCAACACCCGCGTGACGATTAAAGCGCTACTAGGTGAGGGGGGGACAAATAATGAAAACAAAAAATTAATTGAACGTTTATTTTCATTAGTTTTAATTTTATTTGTCACGAATGAATTAGTAGATTACTTTAATCAAACTTTAGTCTTGGGTATGTGGTTGAGTGGCCAATTTTTTTCGTTTATTTTCAGAAACAGCAGGCACATGCAGGCAGTCTGGTAACATGGGCCAACAGTTTTGCGCATTTTCAGATGCAAATGGCGTCGCTCGTTTTTGCGCAGTAGGTTTGTGCCTGTCGTCCATAGGTGATTTCCTCGCATAAGCGTTGTTTTCTAGTCGTGGTACTTGGCAGAAGGTAATATAGGCCATCGCAGCCATCGGGAACCGTTTCAGTGACTGTGTTTTGCCAGCGCACGGCCGGCGTGCTGTCGCCCTTCGGGACGATGAGTCCGCCACGCTACGCGAAGAAACGCTGCGCTGTCTACGGATGCAAGAGCAACACTTTGTGTGCAAGGTTTGTGTGCACGTTGAATTGTTATGGTACTTCTGATTTCTGTGTTATATATTTTGGGGTAACATCCTGTTCAACTGCAATATTTCGCCAATAAAATACACTTTATTTATTAAATCTGTCTTTTTCGTCTTCCCGTGATCTTGCAGGCTTCCATTATGGAGCCGTCATAGTGATAAGAAAAAGAATGTGCAGCTATAAAAAAAAGTAAGAAGCGGCGCCCTGTCAAATTTCATAATTTCGCGCCCATCGCGTTAAAACGGGACGTCATTTCCGCTTCCGGTTGTGACGTCATCTTTTTTCTTTTTTTTTTAATTCTGTTTGTCCCCTCCTCACATAGATGGCGACTGTTGCAACAACTAGCCACCGGCTTGACACGTGGGCTTCTACGGAAGTTACGCTACCAGTTTACATATACCTTGAAGCACACATTATTTCGCCGTATACAGGTTGTCCCACATAACTTGAGCCAAGACTTTGACAATGAAAGGCACTTCAGAGGCAAATTGAACCAAACGTATACTACTCGCACTAGCCTATAGATACGCAGGCTATTTTTATTTTCCCCTAAATTAATTAGTTAATTCTTTTTAATTACTTAATCTTTTACTTATTGGCTGAAAACCTAAAATATGAACACTGAGCTGTAGAGCACTTTTAGAAACCATGGACTGAATTGTTTCCTGTACGATACGACTCGCGGTGTTATTTTTTCCGCGTTGTAAAGAAAGCCTGCGAAATTTAAAAAGAGGCCACGTGACGGGCCGCGAGCGCACTGCTATAGTGCTGCTCTCAAACGTGCAACCGGTGAACGAGGTCGCCCGCGGCTGCCACGGGGAAGCGACAGGCTGCTTTGAAAGTGGTCGATGTTTGGGCGTCCGTCTTTCGTTGAATGACGGTGCAAATGCACGCTGCTGGCCGAGCGCTGCCGAGATAAGCGTCCGAGACGGATAAATAAAACAACAAAATAGCTTTATTGTCTCTTTTGAACTTGAGATGCGTAAAAGGAGGCGACGACGTGAAGCTAGACACGGGTGGCGTTGGTAGGCGAACGGCATGAGGAGACTTTTTTTTTGTTTTCGGTGATCGGTGCTCGTAAAATTAAGCCGCGATTACAGAACATGTTCAAAGAGGTCGCCATCTGCTGCATTACAACTCTAGCATCTCTTTATCAGATTTTCCGTGACATTCTTGACCATGGTTTCGGGAATGGAGTTGCAAACTTGTCTTATATTTTCTTTTAGACTACCTGATGTTGTGGCTGGTGCCTGGTATACCTGACTCTTGACGTACCCCCAAAGAAATCAAGGGGGTTTAAATCTGGAGACCTTGCTGGCCAAGCAATGGGCCCGTGCCGCCCTATCCACTGCTGCGGGAAAACTTTATCCAGCCAATTGCACGCTTTGCAGCTTCCGTGCGCAGGAGCTCCATCATGCTGATACCAGAAATCTTTAATCCTAGCCAGTGGAACTTCGCACAGAAATTTTTCAAGTGGTCCATCCAAGATATCCTTGACATATCGTTCGCCTGTAAGTGTGCTGTCGAAGAAGACAGGTCCGATTATAGTACCACCGTAAATGCCACACCACACATTGAATGAACACTGATATTGGTGACGCGCCTGCTAGACCCAGTGAGGCGTCTTGTCACTCCAATAGTGAGCGTTGTGGAGGTTCACTTGAGCATTGCGCGAGAAGTTAGCTTCGTCGGTCCAAAGTACCTTGTTCACGAAGCCTGGGTCTTCTTCGGTCTTGATTAGGATCCAGTTTGCAAAGTCTGTGCGATTCTGGAATTCGCGAGGCTCCAATGCTTGGTGCAGCTGCACGTGGTATGGATGAAGTTGTCTCTTCTTTAGTATTCTCCACACCGAAGATTTCGAGACACCAGCTTCAGCACCCACACTACGGACACTTGCCTGGGGGTCTGCAGAAAACTTGGACAGGATATTCCTATCCACTTCCTCGCCCAAAACTGAAGATTTGTGCCAGGGGCGTAGCCAAGGGGAGGTTCAACCCCCTCCCCCCCGAATTTTTTTTCGATTTTGCATGTGTATATATACACGCACACATACAAACGCACGCACGAACATACATAAAGTATGGTTGAACCTCCCCCCCCCCCCCGAAAAACATTTCTGGCTACGCCCCTGGTTCGGGCCAGTGTAAGGGGCTGGGTAAGTCGCTGTGGCCTCTCCCCCTTACACTTTCTCAGCAATCACGTGATGGCGTCGGGGAACTAAGTTCTGCAGACGCGTGATGAAGCTACGTGGCATGCTCCAACAAGAGTTCGGGACGAGTAACAGCAACAGCAATTACAGTGAATTCATGGTGTGCTCCACTAGCAAGGATGCGTTAACGTCGGGCAAGGTGCCCGTGATGAACGGAACTTGAAGTCGACCCATGCATTGCTTCGCATCCCTACATGGTTCTCTTTAGTGGGAGATGGTGTAATTTTTCTATGTTTTTGCCTAATTCAAAGTTATACTATTGGAAGCTCAATAATAAAAATTCTAATCCTTATTACTATCTCTTCGATTCTATTTGTCTGCAAAGCTTCCGTTAAGTTCATATGGTTTCGTTTTTTTCCGTCTCCTTTGAGGTTAAGTTCCAGCGCCTTTTTCTTATATTGCCAAAAGCGACTTTGCAAAGTGTACATACCAATATGAAATACGTTTTAAGCTTGCTGAAAAATAAAAAAAATAAAACTAATTGTTTACCGGAACAAGCTAAGTGTTTCACTTAAGCAGAAATGCTTTCACTTGTTTTATTACACACGGCGACCTTTAGAGAAATACTACGGTAGATTGCCTGGTTGCGCAAAACACACGTCTACTCGGTAAATGCTCTCGAAAACGACGAGACGGGCACGTTTCCCCACTTGCAGCAAGTATCGCTGTTACGCGAGCTGCGCTATTAGCTGTCAGAGCACGTACAGCGACGGTTCTCCGTCGGGCGTAAACACGAAAGTTTGAAACTTACAAAATCTATTTTTCGGGGTGCATTCTGGGGTGGCCCGCTTGTAAACACGCGTGCGAGAGCTCCGTAGTAATCAGTATGAGCGCGCGAAACCACCTACACGCTTTGCGAGGACATGTCAGTGTTTACGTCAACGTTTATCTCATCACGGGATGTTCTCCGCTCCTCCACGTCACTTTAGAGCTAGATTCCAGTTGACGGACATCCACACTCATGCGGCGCATTTTAATTAGAACCGAGGCTTTAAGAGGATGAGATCTACCGTGGTTGACGCATACACGTGCATCGAGTATTTACGTTTATACTGCCGGCACGGAGGCCTTGGAAATGTTGACAGATATGCGTCGAGTACATAGAATTATCGCGCTAACACGGGTTGAAGTTTATTTGCGTTTTGAATTACATACTGCAACAACTGCAATGATTCGGATACCTAGAATGTTTAGGACTTTTCAAATCTGACAGAAGAGAACTCGATATTTCTGATTGTCATATCTGTTTTCATTTATTTTTGTGATTTTCACATATCCTCAAGAGCAAGGTATTATAAAAGGAGTGAGAAATAAATCATACGCAAGTAAATAATAATATAGCAAAATACATTATTTAATTAAATTCTGCAGCGATGACATCTTCTATGGCTGAAAGAAGCTGTGTTGTCTTTGTGACAACTGCGCTGGGAAGGCGGTTTTATACCTTGGAGTTCTTGGGAGTGCATGACTCGTTACGGGCTCTGGTGTGGCTCTGAATAACTTCATATTGATGACTATGATCAATGCATGATGAAATGTATTTTGGAGATGATATCAGGTTACCTCACAGACAGCAATTAGGGAAATATAAATTATGAAAGAAAGCAAGGCGAAAGTGCCCATGTCGGTATGGAAGCGGATGAAGTAGTAACGTGTTTTTTTATAGAAGTTAAGGTTGGTGTTTATTTGCAGCTATATTTCAGGTGACTGTTTCATTTTTTTTTTACAAAATGCTTTCACAGTGTTAAACACGCACACAGAACACAGAACACGGAAACACCATCCGCTTTTCCGTGCAAACAGTGTAAAAACAAATAAAAGAGCTTGGCCTATTGCGAGAATTGGGGCAAGCGTACTTTTTTTCTTTTTCTTTATTTATTTTGTTCCCTGTATCGCGTTGCGCAATGCTCTATCCTGACTGTTTCCTTCCTCCATGCCGGGAATTGGACCTTCATCCACGTGCTTAGCAGCGCAACGCTTCAGTTGCTACAGGCCACAACGACGGTCATTGCGTTCATATCTAGGCAACAAATGCATTGTGGCAGCATGAGTTGACAAGTCACCTAGATAAAAGATCAGATTGCCTCATCAAAAACGACTGATTGCCGACAAGCCGAGATAGCATCACTTACTGGAAAACGCTCCATGCAAATATGCATGTGACAAGCGCACCACCGAGAGCCGCACCTCTCTACGCTCTGCGGCGCCGGGTTTTGAGCG
The DNA here is from genome assembly GCF_013339695.2 of Rhipicephalus sanguineus. Lineage (NCBI taxonomy): Eukaryota > Metazoa > Arthropoda > Arachnida > Ixodida > Ixodidae > Rhipicephalus > Rhipicephalus sanguineus. The sequence continues at coordinate 61,401,374 of NC_051183.1, forward strand.
CACGACACCGAAATCAGCGAATTATAAAAGCTTGGCTTAAAATGTATAGTACAAGCACAATTCTGAATTCTGCCCCCCTAAGTACACCACATCCCCTGCTGGGAAACTAACACAACTCAGTAGAACGCAAATTCAATTTTACTAACGTCCCGGGCGCTAGTTTTCAAGCAGAAAGCATCCGAAAACGTCACACTAAAAATAAAAAAAAACATCAGCGAGCCTCCAACAACACCAGTCTCCTTACCAGTTTCAAGTGAAGTTACGTAGTCTGATATCGCGAGAGAAGCCTTAAGCCAGTTTTTTTTTTTTATGTAAACCTAATTTCGTCGGGATCTTTTCATCAACAAACAGCCTATTTTAAGACAGTATCCGTTCGAATAGCTGCGTCTGCATATAAATTTCTTATTTCCACGCCCATCGCATCGTGCGATTGCAATATCCGCAGAGCAACTAGAATGCAAATTTGGAACGGCCGCAGCATTCGCATTCCACGAACGTGGCGCGAGTAATAACGTTCTTTGCCAAGTTCCTATCCACAGACAAAAAATGTAACGTAAGTGTGGTTCCCTGAAACCGCAAACAGCTTCAACGTTACGCTCGCCCTATGATAATCTCAGCATATGTATGATTGGAATTGTCGAATACACTCTGTGCCCGTAATAGAGCCATTTGGTTTTACGACAGCGCCGCACGACAGCTACATCAATTTTCATGATAGTACGATATTCACGTTCGCCGCTGCAGGTTTCTAAATAAGCTCGGTATCTGCAAAACGGACGCAATTACACATGGTGTTTCAAGAAATGTGTCCAAAATCCTCAAAACACAGGGAAATGCGATGTGTGGGCTGAAAGGGTTAACCCTTTCAGCCCTGGATTTTTATTTTGGTCGGGGACGTTTTTTTTGT
>NC_051183.1:61402380-61430547 GCF_013339695.2 Rhipicephalus sanguineus
AGTGCCAGTACCATCCGACGATGCAGCTGCCCTCTCTTATCAATTTAAGGGAAAGGTCCTGTTCGCCTGTCGGCCGAGAACGGTTCACCCCGATTTCAAAGTCGTTGTACCTCAACTTCCTGTCGTTCGCCCTGTGTAGCGAGGTAACGACGCGAACATTTTTTTGCCTTTCTGGTCGCACATGGCACACCTGCTTTCTTTTTCTTCTCTTTTTTTCCCTTGTGACTAAATATCAGTCTACTACTCACCGCCATCAAGCTGTCAACGGCATGTTTCTCGCGCTGCTGAATCGAGCTCCCAGCAAGCCACACTCGAATGAAGAGTGACGAAAGTTCGTCTGGTCAAGTATCGTGATGAGGATGATGGTGCGGTATGATGAGGATGATGATGCTGACCAGGGCGCTCGACACTTTCTTGTTGCCCACGTGCCTTTGGTGTCCTTTAATCTCTGATGAAGTTCCAGTTTCGCCGATTTAACTGCAGCTACAGTCTGCGCATGGTAGCTTGTAGAAACACCTGGGCATCCCTTGCTGTCTAGGCAATCTTTCAGGTTCGAAGCTGATTCTCGGCTTGTCGGAGGGTATGTGCACACACGAAGGTAATAACATGAAAACATACGGCTTAGAGATTCGCTGACCCCAGGAACATATGGGACGCCGGCGCGTCCTCGAAACGACTGGCCAGGGATGGCCTGGGATTGAGGACACGGTCTTCAACATTCTTAATAAATTATCTTGGGGTGCCCTGTCGTCAACAGGTCTTGGTGTATTGGTTTAAGTTATTTACTCATTTCGTCGTCGCTTGAGCAAATGCGTGTTGCCCATGTCACCAGAGAACAACGGATTGCTTGTGACAGGCTGGGTGCCTGAGTTGAAATTCACGTATGTCCTGTATGCGTTAGGTTCCAGTGCACAGCAAACGAAAGGCTAGTTTCCAGTACGGCTCACCTGGACATCGAGGAAGGGAAGGCTGCTGTCACACTCATATTCTACGGTAAACTGTAGGCCGGCATCTATGGAGTTGAGAAAGCGGAGGAGCCGTAGGGCATTAAACCTATTGATAATGCAGAAGCAGTCGTCCACGTAGCGGACGAATGTCTTGGGCTTGGGAGCGAAGTCGGCGACGGCCTTCAATAGCTTCCATGATAACGTTTGGAGTAGTAACGGAGATGGAAGCCCCCATGGCAGTTCCATGGATCTGCTTGTAAAACTGCTTGCGATAGATGAACTACGTGTTGCCGAAGCAAACTTGCAGCAACTCGCACATGTCCTCTACCTAAAAAGGTGTGCACTGCGCGAGCGTTTCGTCCGCCAGCAGGAACTCTGTGCATGTTGCTACGGCAAGTCAGCAGGAACCGATATGAAGAGCGATTTGACGTCGAAGGACACCATTACGTCGTCTTCATCCGGGTAAAAGTCGATCGCTTTCTCTACGAAAGCTGAGGAATTGACAATGTGTGTAGCCGTTTTTCCGTGGAGCGGGCCCAAACACTTTGTGTAGATAACACGAAGTCAGTGCAGCGGCGACCTTGTGAAGTCAGGGATGGGCTGTAGTGGAATGCCTGGCTTAGTAGACCGTAAGTTGCAGATGCAGACCCATTGGTACACAGGAGGCGATAGTAAAGGTGCTTCTGCTGCGGCGGAAATAACGTAAAAATCTTCGAGAGCAGTTTCTGCAGTTTCGCTTGAAGGCTTGTCGTAGGATCTTTCGGCATCGTTACGTAAGTATTCCCGTCTGAGAGCAAATCCATCGTCTTCTGATCGTACTCACCTCTGTTGATTACCACAACCAGGGGCGATTAACCAACCAGGGGGGGTTGGGGAGTAGAACCCCCCCCCCGCCCCGAAAAAATTGCTGGCTACGCTTCTGACCACAAGGGCGTTTCCCTTGTCCGCAGAATGTATGGCAATGGGGGTATTCTTCCGGAGGCCCTTGATGGCCTCTTTCTCAGCCGGTGAAGACCGGGCTTGAGGGCCATGCGTACACCACTTCGAGAGAGCAGCGAGAGCGCGATTACGAGCTTATCTCTTACTTCGGGAGGAAGCTGTGTGACGGCTCGCTCCACGGCGCAAACCACTCTCGTCGGGTTTAGGGAGGCGTCAGAATTGAAGCTCAGTCCATTGCGTAGAACGGCAACTTCGGGTGCAGCAGGTTAGTACGAGGACAAGTTGAGAACTACGGCTTTAGTTTGGGCGGGGTCCTGCGGTCTGAGTGCGTCCAATTTGCTTTCTAAGCGACTCTACAGTTGCGTTCCTATAGCGTCGCCATGAACTTAGCGTGAAGCTGTACGTCCTGGAAGTCGTCAGCAGTGACGTGTTCCAGCTCACGTCTCGAGCAGAACGTTTTCGTCTTCAATTTTTTATTTGTCTGTAAGCATTCTTGGGCGTGTGCCGAAAGTAATTTCTTGTCGTTTCGTCGAATTATCTTGTGGCCCGCGTTGACGCTACCGGTGTACTCCAGCGTAGACTTTTTGGCAGAAGGCCTTCACTTTACACGTGTGGTTTATGACAAACGTCCGTTGAAGGCGCCTATTCTTGATGTACAACACGAACTAGTGATTCGTGGTTGCGACTCTTGTCCGTAGTGAGTTCTGTATGATATGCAGTCAAGAGTTCGACGAAAGTTTGTCATGAGGATGAAGATGCGGTCACTGACCAAGTAAAGGTGAAAAACACATGGACATTTCGGGACCCGAACGGCTTCCTTGATCATACTAAGCGGCAAGAGCCGTAAGTCGCTTTTTACTGTAAAATGTGACGTAATGAACGGGTGTAGCTAGCATGTAGATTGCCATCTATCCAGCCGCACTGAAAAGAGCGGCGAATTACGGAGTATCTTCCACGCTGACACAGTGATATGCATCACTGCTTCGGCTGGAATATGTCGGTATGCAACTATGAAGTCAATATCATCAGACAGACGTATGAGAACAGATGTTAAAAGGTTAAAAGAAGGCAAGAAATACAGGGCGGAGCTTAAGATTGAACTTTAATGAATGGGTGAATTTTCCTTTTCAGGCAGACGATTCGTTTCTGTCATATTACTTATAAACACAGCACTTGAGGTCATAAAGTTCTTTTTTAGGGGCTAAACATCTTAGGGGGCTCAGCGTGCATCATCGTCTGCTGTCGTGACGGCCCATTTGCTTGAGCGCAAAAGAGGGCGCCACCACCTCAGCGCTCGCCACGTGGCGAGAGCGTGCGAACTGCGCGCGTTGTCCATGGAAATTCTCTTACTGCAATGAACGTTGAACTACCAGCTCGCAAGTAACAAGAACGCGCCATCACCCGCGCCGATACTTATATTCATAAATCACTCATAGGATGTGAATCAGCTTTTAATGAGTAAGTTCACTCTATCTGAAAGAGATACGGACAGCGAATATTGCTCTCAATCTTTTTTTATATTTCTCAGATGACGGCGTTACGAAAAGCGGAAGCCTCGAATGCCGTAAGTAGACTTCATGTACGTATGAGTAGTATCGACGGTTTTAAATATAGCCGTATAAGTAGCTGTTTTGCACGCGGTCACCTGTCATGTTTAAGAGATGGCAATGAAGTTTCAAGGACAACATGGCAAGTGAGAGCGCGCGAAGAAATGAGGTGAACTGATGCAGCTTAGAGAACAATGTACACCAAAAATATGCGACTACTCAGATTCATTCAGCACATGTTTTTTTTTTTCGAATGTGGCTGTTTCTTTCTCGAGCTAGGAGCGCCATCACGCAGTCACGTAAACGTTAATGCTAGGCCGTGTCAAGCGTCACGTAAACGTTAGTGCTAGGCAGTGTTAAGCGCCTATTGTACTATACACCTTTATCACAGTACGCTCTTTATATGCATCACATAACATTCAATACTGAACACCATTCGCTTTTCCAGACACTGCAAGAGCTAAACGGAAGCATTTCCCACGGAAGTTCATAGTGGAACTTTGGATTTTTGACGTCAAGTGAATACAGGGCAGCTTTCAACACGAGTGATGATTTCCTCCTCTACATCGCTACTGCCTTTAATGCGGTGAGTTTACCGCAATCTTGTATAGGACAGAATAACTGTCGTGCAGATAAAGAGCGCCTGCCACAACATATCAAGAAATATCACTTGTTTTGTATGCTTCTCCTAACTTCCATTTGAATGTGTAACCGGCATAATAACACAGGTATCGTTTGGTTGTGTTTAACAGGGACATCATTGGTCTCACTGCAATGCAGCCGTACATAAGCATGTGTTTGGCACTCTTTCATTGAAATCCCACGGTATGGGCCACTGTGAGAGACTTCTGTCTTCTTTCGAACACCTTGACGAAGTTCGTTGGCCCGTTGCCCACGCTTCAGCAAAGAGCCATCAACTCTCAACTTCCGCACATGATTTTTTCGTAGGGAATATCTTCAACAATTGTTTCAAGCCTGACTTGTTCTGTTTTTTTTTTTACATTTTTGTTGTGTTGTCTGGTCGTTTCATGTTTGCATGTTCGTATAGTCTTGCGAAATTTTAGCATAAACAGAAATGTTAGCAATTACACGCGTTTTCACATTTACATCCGACATTTTAGCAGTGACAGCAGTTTCACGCAACGTTTGAACAACTACAGGTATTTTAGAGTTTGTAGGCAACGTGTTAGCACTTACAGGATACATTTTAACAGTTACTGGCGAGACTCTAGCATTGATAGGCATTTTAGCACTTACAGGCGACATTTTAGCGTTTGCAGGCATTTCAGCACTAATAGGTGACATTTTATCATTTACAGTCGAACCTGAGCCATGAGCACTATTACAAAATGGCGAGAGAACGTGATTATAAGTAGGTTCTGGCTTCGTTAGCTTGTGTCTAACAAACCAGCCTCTCGATCGATTCCCCTTCTTTCTTCCTAACATGGCGACGGAATAGATAGCAAGATTTTCGCTCCAGGCAGTTCCCACACAGTCTCTACTACGAATAAGCAATTTCAACATGTGTTACACGGTAAAATTACAATATGGTTACCAGGAATGCCGTTGCAGAATACTCCAGAATAATTTTTACCAGTTGGGGTTCTTTACCGTGTAGGCTAATATAATCACAGAGGTGTTTTTTTCTATTTGTCCCCGTTAAGGCACGTTCACAGCCAACGCCGAGCACACAAGCGGGCAAGCGAATTTTCAAAGCGGAGCGGCGGCGAGGCTGCGCGACTGTTCATACTGACCGCGATGCCTTCCGGCCGTTCCGCCGCGGGGATGAAGCAATCCGCCAATCCGCGGCGGACTTGTCGCCATCTTGCGGCACTACTCAATACTTCGCGCGCGCTTCTCGTGCCCTGGTTGGCTGCGGCTAAAGCGGCCCACATTTCCGCGCGGAGCAAATCGGTCCGGGCGCGATACGGGCAAGTTACCGCGGGTTTTCCGCTTTTGCGGATAATCCGCGTCCGCTTTCCGGATCCGCGCTAGGTGTGAACGTGCCTCTATAATGCACCATTGCCGAAGATCAGACGCTCGTTCTGAAACTCAATACCGCGACACCTCAGCGTCTATGCTGCCGCGGCGGTTATATACTCACGCAAATGGTCTGCAAGGCTATCAGTCGTGGTAGTGTCACTCCACAATTTACTGTAACCAATGTTTTTAAACATTGGTCACAATGAGGCTTATATTCGACAGCGGGAGAAACGTGTGTTGAAACTGTTTCTTCTACCTCTATGTTTCTCCCTTTTCCGCATAATAAGCCATGTGAGAACACAAGCAGTACCACCACATCTTGTGCCGACATTTCGCTACGATAAACCATCGTGCAATCCTGTTGATCTCCTTCAAAACGAACAAAACGAACAAAACTGAGGCTAAGCGTAATTAACTGTGGCGCACATCGGCTTGCCGACACCAAAAAATAACCTTCACTGAGCTTACCTGGAGAGTAACTTGGCAAAACGCCGAAACAAACCAATGCTGGACATGCTCGACATGCGCATTACGCCCAGCATGAAAGGAGAGAGTATATCGTTTTTCCACGCTACACTTTCACGTGAAATCTAATGGTGCAGGTACGAAAGCACACCAAGATGTTTACTTATAATCTGTGCTAATTTTCTGCAGGGAGGATTGCGCCGAGCCCACGTCATATATCTCTGCTGATGCCATCATCAATATTTTTACGACATCCGGGAGTATTCTCCACCAATGTTGTCGCCTTAATGTTACGTTATTTCTCGCGTTAAAGTTATCAACATAAGCAGTTACAGCCTCCCTGGTGTTTAGAGCTCGTATTTCTGAAGTGAAATTCATTTCCTCTGTGAATCGAAACAGTAATCGAAACAAGTACCTTAAGGCAAAAATATTTTCAATGTTGGAGTACATTTTGATGTCCCTTTAGTGCTGCTGTATTGATATTTGATAGTACAATAGAGATAAACTTAAGCCATCCCCTCTTTATTAGAGTTTGCAAGCTCATTAAAACTACTTCGCGCTTACCCAAACACATCCCTGAATCTCGTTGGCTAAGATGATATTCTTATTTTAGGTTGCCCTCAGGTTCATAACCATGACGAATCCGAAAATACGCTTCCAGCTTAACGGCATTACAGTTGATAATGTAAGTAACGCTTTATTATATTGGAGAAAATTATTGGCACGTCATTTCTTTTAATTGCTTCTGCATACTTCGTTTGTTCAATTTCATAAACTGCATTGCATAAAGGGCAGAGTGTCCCAAATGTTTGGATTTCGAAGTTATGTTTGCGTGCGACAACGTCTTTTCTAAAGTTTTTTTTATTTAGACATAAATTATAAACACGCGTTCATGGGTCTTCTTTCTGCAATGTTAGGATGACGTCCTTACCAAGGATGAAGTTTGCTCCGTGCACAACGAAGGAATACGGCGAATTGTAAAAGGTGCCACTTGCGGCGTTGACGTTGAAGACACACTGAACAAGACAACGTATTTCATAAATGAGGATATGGAAGCCGACATTGTCTTCCTCCTTACAAGGTAAGCTTACATGGAACACAATGCAATGGTCCCATGTGCTTTTGGTCTGCACACGCTCGCGTGTGAAAAACATCGACGTTAGACAATGCCTCCAGTGCCAGTGCATTTCCTGTGCTTGTGCCTAGACAAAAATGATATAGCGTTGTCACTTCAGAAATAGACATTTGAAAATAAGAGTTCTCAGGAACAACAGAAGCCTTTTTCAAGAGATTAAAGTGATTTTGCTGGCCATTTACCAGAAATAGCAGAAGTTACGAAATCATAGTTAGCTGTATGATTTAGTACAATGAATGTTAAGAGATGCAATTCTTGCTCTAACTGCCCATACTGGGAAGAGTTACGCCATTGATAGAGAGAAAGATAATTCGATAATCCAATATTTCTTACGTTCAAATAAAAATAATGACATCCAACTATTCACTCCGTCCAAAATTTAAGGAGTACCTTGTCATGAAAATATTAGCTGAGCATCCCACATAAGCTAAGTGCATGCTCGTATGCCTAAGTCGGTTGCTGGTAGCAAAGTGGCTGTAACCAGTTATACTGCTCACTATTCCATTGTCATTTCTGTACTGTCACTTTGCCTGATGCACGCCGTCAAGGAACATTCAAAAGTTAATACAGCAAAATGAACAAGCACGCGGGTATGAAACATAGAGAACACTACGAGCGCGGTAGTGTTCTGTACATACATACATCTAAAAGCTATGAACCAAGTAGCCCAAGAGAACGTCTTCAAAAATGGAGCTGTTGGATACACAGAAATTATGCATTCAAGTTAATATACGGCGATCTTTATTGCAAGCGTGAACCGATCGCTGTTAATGAAGTGTGCAACCCTAAACTCGTTTTCTATATCAGCGAGGAAATCGGAATTGACGTATACATTTATACAGATAATTGCTGCTCTTACTAAACCACCTTGTTGCCTACGTGAGCGGTTTAGAATGCCGTCATTCAGGACTACTTCTAGAAATGAAATATCATCCTGCGAGATACGCAGCCTCCTCTAAAACAGTTGTATGTATGTATGTATGTGTGTAGGTTTGTATGGAGAAAAATTATCTGCACTTTAGTTAAGCGGAGTTAGCCTGACTTTGGTACTTTCGACATAGGCTGTCACTCTTCCCGTGAATCGGGTGGCAATCCCCGGGCAGATTCCAAGGGATGACGTATCGGCCCCCCGAAACGCACCAGGTAAACGCGGACAACTTAGAGTGGGTCATTTTAGTGCGCCAGCGAACGCCGGTTGTAGACCAAAGAGCGAGTCAGATCCAATAGTTGATAATACAAACAAAATATATTCTCCGTTAAGACAGTACAGCATCACACAAACATGCACACTCGGCTGGTATCACTTACAGCTCACAATATAATTTAGATGGTGTTTAAACAACTGGAAAATAAACAAACAGATCACGCGCTAAAATTGCAATCTCATGCATTACAAGCTATTTAAGAACACTTAAAATCCTGAATATTCACCAACGTATCCAGTCCATAATTCATGGACGCCGCTTGAATGCTTCTCTTCCAGGAAACACTTACTCATACTCCAGCGCTGATCGTCGTTGTTCCCTTGCATCATCGGTCCCGATGGTTTCTCTTCCAGGAAGCACTCACATAACTTTTCACTGTTCATACGGCATTTACATGAGATTCTTCCAGATCGATGATCGACTGACCGCACAACACCATAAAACACGTCTCCTTTGGCCGACGGAAGCACACTCAACATAACTTCACCATCTCCGGACCGACTCCTGCTTCCGTCCATGGTGCACGCTTATATCTCCTCTCTCCAGGGTTCCAGAAGCGTCGCGTCTGTTATTTGGCGTGCAGGACAGCCAAAGATAGGGAAGGGGCTAGATTCTTCTCGCCCGTTCCACCCGTCGTGGCGTCACTCGGCGTCGCATAGTGTTTTCCTTCACGATGTTTCCAGACTTTGCCGGGCGTTTGATCCGAGACTGCTGGTTGTCTGCGGCTGTTTCGACTGTGTGAGGAGGTACACCGGTGCGCGTGCAGCGTCTTTCCATACTTGTTTTTTCGTGGCGCGCGCTCTGTTACGGGTTACCGCCGGCGCCGGGATTTCGCGTCGTCGTTTTAAATTTTATTTATTTATTTACGGTATACTGTGGTACCGAAGGACCATGCAGGTGGGAAACTATACAGTTGCAGATTTACAAGCACATGTGGAGCCGCAAGGCACACAAGCTCACAGAAAAGGGAAACAAAGCTAGCCTATCGGCTTATCTAGAAGTATTACAAGAAACCAGCGCAGCCTGCCAAGATAACAAAATAATACAGTTCATAGGAGAGTGACGCATACTATAAGATAAAAAAAAGAAAAAAAAACAATCCTACCCCTCCCTTAAAAAGTTATTACTCCCGTAATTGAGTGCAAAACATATAGCAACAAGCAATCGTAGAACAAAGAAAAGTTAACAAAAGACGAACTCTTCCCGAAATACGTCGGGTGCGTAAATGCAGCATTTGCAAATTATGAAGTAACACACTGCATTGATAAAGCACGTCGTGAAAAAAAGACAACATACAAAAATAAAAGGGAAAAGAAAAAAGAAAAGTCACATGAACATTCAGTGGTTTACTGTATTTTTAAATCAGTAAGTAGCACACTTTCAAATGCAATTGTAGATTCTAAAGAAACAATATTTCGGGCAGTGAATTCCAATCAGAAATGGTTCGTGGAAAAAAAGAGTAGTTGCCAAGGTTAGTACGCGTTTGATACAGACAATGCGTGTATGAATAACCCGAGCGAAGAAATGAATAAATCAGAATTACGCACAAAGCACGATATATCAAAAACTTACTTCATCCGCTAAAGATGAAAAACTACATATTTATTAAGACAATCATCGCATTCTTGAAAACTTATTCGGCGCAACTGTAAACGATGTTCGTACCTCTCACAATAACGTTGTATCGCAATTTATCGACCTCAAAATCGTGAGCTGTTAACAAATTTTTTTTCCTTATTAGCATCATCGGTATTCTGACGCGAGATGTTCACCTTTATTTCTAATTGGTGTCAAACAACGACATTATATGACACATGTTTTCTTTCTCGAGATAATTATTCTTTCATTTAATATTTTTCAAGCAAGGACCTGGTCGCCAAGCGTATAAAACACGACGTCACTATTCTTAAAGACGTTTTAGGTAAGTGCGTTTGCTTTGCCATGAATGTTGATTGTACTTTGCTACCACAGCCAGCGTAGATTACGTGTAAGAACCTGGAAAATTTATGACAGCAACACGCCGTAAAGCCGGTCGCCTGAGCAATATAAGTGTTCACTAAGCTTATATCATGTAGCTTTACCTACCGGGAGCTTGCACTGCCCGGATAAACTATGTGTTACGGCAGACGATGCCTTCATCATTATAAAGATTTCTTTTGCGAAAACGTTCCCAAAGTGTAGACCACCACTAAGGCCCGTTCATCCAAAATGCCTAACGAGACGTTCAAAAATTTCCACACCGACCACAATGTCCGCTTTCTTAATTAAACATAAGGATCCCCTCCCGTGCCAGAAAAATGGCGGAAAGCGAACCCTGACATGAGCGTCCCCGATCAGCTATTTTTCTTTATGTCCTGCTTTTCATCGCAATGCGCAATGCGAACTCCTAACCTTTTCCTTTCTTCATGGCGGGAATTGTCCTTTTTTTCAAGCTATCCCAAAATGCCCTGCGGGCGCGCGGAGCACTGAGAAAAGTGTGTTTACGCCGAGCCTGACGGCTGTTCTGTCACGTGTTGCTCATTGGCGAAGTGGGAAAACGAAAGGAAAAGAACACGGTGCCGCTTCATGTCATAAATACTACACATATCCTAACGTATCTGCATGCATCTCTACACATGAAATTTGAAAGGAATAATGCAGTCAGTGTATGTATTACCGAGCGAAAGTATATGGGAGGTAGCAGTGAAGCGGCATTCGCGTTATCGCGTGCCAATACAGTTAAGACGCACTATCGCGAGCAATATGGGCTCGAACACCGACTGTACACATATACGGCATGGTCTCCTGGGAGAAAAACACGTCTGTTGGGCCTTCACCCACGTGGTTAGCAGCAAAACACTTCTCTTGGTACAGGCAAAAACGACGGTTATGTGTGAAACAATGAAATGCCACAATGAAAGACGTTATTGCAATGTGGCAACGTGAAAAGGCATGTGACCTCGCTAAAAGATCACATTTCCACATCCGAATCGGCTGATCGTTGACAAGTACACGATCGAGAGAGCATCTCTTATTGCAATATCGCGCATACAAATACGCATTTGACTTGCGCAATAGCGAGGGCCTATTTGTGTGCACCCGCATTTCCGTAGACTCCCTGGTGCCGGGTATTTCGCAAACCAAGCCGCCACGGAAATGTGTACGGAAATGCGCGCGAAGTGCACTTCGCGCGCATGCGCCGCGGCTCGACATGGGCCACTGGTGCCCGCGAGGGCAGCGCCGCTTCTCACCGTGCAGCTCCTTTTACCTCGTACGCAGCACAGAATTGAGTGGGGCTGGTTAATGATATGCATACTCTAACATTGTGGACTAATCATGGCACTCATGACAGCATCAGGCCACGTATAGCAAAGTGATTGACTTCATAATCCAGCTTCAAGGCTCTTCCGCTAGGCTGCGCGACATACCGGTTTTTGTTACTTTTACACACGAAATAAATATATGAATCCTAGTCGCAACGTGAAAAGGATGCTGGGATCGGTCACTATATTTTACGGTCTCTTCATTTATACCAGGACCTAATCCCACGTTCTGGCCAGTTGTCGGTCCCTTTAGCGAATTCAAGAACCTTGTCCGTTATACGGAATATTGTAAAATGAGACGAAAGCGCGGAAACAAAAAGTAATGTCATGGGTTAGTTATAAACGAGTTTTACTGCATGGCAGGCTTCGGAGCCACGTGAGTGTCCAAGAAGCTCTACAGTTGCTCGGAACTTTTGGCCGACTGCATCTCAGTTGCCGCCAACGACTTTGGCAACCCATACATGTCCAGACACATGATGCTCAGAAATGCGTGCGCCTTGTCGCTGTCGGGAACCTTGTTGATAATAAAACAGATATCAACCTCTCATTGTATGCGTCCAGTCACTTGCGGTGGCTCCATCCTGCCCAGCTGTCCTTGAGACTGCATCGACCCTTCTTGTTACCTTCTTGAAAAAACTGACAGCTGTTCTCGATGCCGTCATCTCACCCTCGTTGCTGATTTCATGTCCTTACTAGGAACTGAACAGGCTCGTGTTGCCGCGGGAAAATAGTATTTACACCTTGAATCTTACTGGCTCATGGTTACATAAGGAATAAACCCATAGAACAGCGACCGCAACCTTTCAAGCCCTTGTATTCACGTGCGCACTAACAGGTGTCTCCTACTGAGGCGCGCTATCGAGGACGCAACATCGGTCTTTTGCTACTAGGCAATACGGCATTGCTGCTATTTAAATGCGAAGCATTTCTTGGCGAACTTCTGCGACTTTGAGCGTATCTATCTATCTATCTACTCTATCATCTATCTATCTATCTATCTATCTATCTATCTATCTATCTATCTATCTATCTATCTATCTATCTATCTATCTATCTATCTATCTATCTATCTATCTATCTATCTATCTATCTATCTATCTATCTATCTATCTATCTATCTATCTATCTATCTATCTATCTATCTATCTAGCCGCCTACGACTTTGTGCGCTCCTGCTCGTTTCGTTAATCGAATGTACACCAAAATTGGTATGGCATAACATGACTGTATGACGAACATGAATGATGAGTCATAACATGAAAATCATGACATGCATGCCATGAACGACATGATATACATGCCACAGTCTTGGTGATCTGACGGTCGTTTCGTTACCTTGTTATATACCCATAGGTCGGCAAAGTAAGTGGAGCTCACTCAGACCCAAACTCACCAACATATTACTCAGCCGGACTCACTCAGACTCAGACTCACGGCTTCACCTGAGTCTGAGTGAGCCTGAGTGAGTCGACTCACGAGTTTCGTTGGCCTAAAATTAGTTTTTTCGACCATGGTGTCAATCCCCTTTAACACCATTATCTCACATAATCAGTGCTCTACTATACGCCTTTTGATCGTGTACCTTCAAATATGAGTTATCATAATATATCATATCCATCCAGTTAGGATATTTTTATGAAATACGTGACTCGCAGAGATATTTTTATCAAGAACTTCCCATGAAAAAGTTTCCGAGTGGAGGTCATGGCACCCCTTCCCCTAATTCACGCCTGTGATCAATAAATATTGAGGTGGTGCATGAATGCTGTTGTGCTGAGGTATGTGTAAATAGACCTGAGTGTAAACGTAAGCCGATATAAGGCTGACAGTAATGCTGAAGATGAGTAGGTAGGACCAAAAAGTCGGCAACAAAAAGTGGAGGTCACTCGGAACCATTCAAAAAATATATTTTGCGCTTAGGGCTCACTCCGACTCACACTCACCAATACTTTCCTCAACTGGACTCACTCGGACACACTAAAATTTTCTTCAACTGGACTCACTCGGACTCAATCTCACCAAAATTTAACTGACCTGGACTCACTCAGACTCAGACTCACGGCCAGATCTGAGTCTGAGTGAGTCCGAGTGAGTCGACTCATGAGTGAGTTTGCCGACCTATGTATATACCAAAATTTATACGGCGTGACAAGAGCGTATGACGAACATAACTAACAGGTCCTAACGTGCAAATCATGACACGCATGTCATGTACAGCATGATATACATGCCGGGCTCATGGAGCGCTCGCGGCCGTTTCGCTAGCTTGATATATACCAACATTGGTACTGCGCGACGTTTACTGTGTAACGAACATAAATAACATCAGTTAACATGAAAATCATGACACGCATGTCATGTACAGCATGACGTACGTTCCACGCTCATGGTGCGTTGGCGGCCGTTTCGCCAGCTTGATCTACCCCGGAATTGGTATTGCGCGACGTGACTCTGTGACGAACATAAACAACACGACTTAACATGATAATCATGAGAAGCATGTCATGTACAGCATGACTTACGTGCCGCGCTCATGGGGCGCTGGCGGCCGTTTCGCTAACTTGGTATACACCAAAATTGGTATCTTGCAACGTCACTGTGTAACGAACATAAATAACATGAGTGGCACGCATTTTCCTGAATGACAGACAAGACGATGTATGCAGCTCTTTGCTGGCTGCTTCGCATTACATCGATTCCCACAATGCGTGGGATCTGGCGGCTTTTTTGTTGGCCGCTCTAGAGAGTCGTGAGGAAGAATAGTTTATTTAAACCTGATGGGCCGTTAACGTGTTCCACGAGAGTTTGTCCGGAGACTATCTACATTGTGTTGGCTTGCCCAGATTTCACGGCAAATTTGTTTTTGCTGGCTGGGAGTGATTTTCTCGTGAAACAATGAGATCTTTTATCACAGGCGTAATTGCTGTCGATGCAGTCAACATGAAAAATTGAGGTTTGAGAAGGCACTATCTTCTTCCATGACATATTCTACCTTGAGCGTAACTCGTCTTGTGTTGTTCTCCTTATGCTTAAAATAGCAAAACGATTTTTTCTAAACTCAGATCGCCGTCACCAAAATAATGGGGCAAAGGTTTACTAGTTATAAGTTATAAGAATCACCAGAAATTCCTATTTCAGAGAATAATTATTTTTGGAATTAGACCCACATTTCTAGGATTTCTACGGGAAACGACACTCTAAAAGCAGATGTACCCTCTAGGAATGTTTTTAGATGCGAAGAATCTTATGAGCGAGCTTGATCCAGTGGCGTCCGCGCTCCATTGCGCATGCGCCTATTCTCTCTCCCACTCTCCTCCTTTACGTAGGTCTTCGGTCGCCTTCTCTCCTCTCCTCCCCCACGCTGCTGCCGCGCACTCTCCTCCTTTACGCAGGCGTTTACGCAGGCGTTCGGTCGCCTTCTCTCCTCTCCTCCCCCGCGCAGCAGCCTGTAAACCCACTCTCTCCTATCCCGCCCCCATTTTACATAAGCGCGTGCGCTCGGCCGGCTTCCGTCATTCTCGCTTCGCTCCCGTTCAGATGAGTTGTGACGTGAACGTCGGCGCCAGTTCCAGCAGCACTCCCACCTCTGCCGAGATCGAGATCGTCGCGGAGCAGCAGCAGCG
The DNA here is from genome assembly GCF_013339695.2 of Rhipicephalus sanguineus. NCBI lineage: Eukaryota > Metazoa > Arthropoda > Arachnida > Ixodida > Ixodidae > Rhipicephalus > Rhipicephalus sanguineus. Next base: position 61,417,527 of record NC_051183.1, read on the forward strand.
CAGGGCTCGCTACGTAATGATGACACAAACACTAAATACAAACCGCATACACTAACGGAAACGCCGAGTGAACATAAACGGAAACTTGGTGTGCACCCAGAATGCTGCTTCGCATCCCCTCATGGTTCCCTTTAGTGGGAGATGGTGTAATTTTTTGTCCCACAAGAGTTATCGTTATTCGGCTTGCCTGTGTTTGCTTTGTTAAAACTCCACCCCAACCACTTCCCCATCGTGAATGTTGTGGCCTGCTGATAGTGCGCACAGCGTTTCTGACCTGAAAGTACGGGACGCGCGGCTTTAAAGCAAGGAAGTTCATGAAACACGAATGGCTATTCTTATTTTCGGACAATAACACCCTCCCTATGTTTTCATATTGTAGGTTTTGCCGTAGTTTACGGCAAACGGTGCCGTAAACACTAAAAGCACTAAGAGCGTCATATTATCAGACACTTGTCAGCACTCATTACTCGCCCTATTGTGCAACGTAGTCGGCCGTTGAGTCATCTGACTGACGCTTCAACGTCGATGAGGACACTTCTGACCTGTTTAGCATAAGCTCACCATGTCACCTTAATGGCGAGTGCGAGCAATAAATTTTTATCTAGATGGCCATATATAATATATATATATATTATAATAAAGAGCTGAGACACGGCCTCGACAAGAGCAACTAATATCAGACGGTATATAACAGTAGGCCTAGCCAGCGCGAATAGCAACAACCTTCAGCACGAGCCCTTTCTGCTTAGCGCTGACGATCCGACGGTACGGGGTGCACTTCTTCTTCATCACAATATATATATATATAATATATATATATATATATATATATAATATATATATATATATATCTATATATATATATATATATATATATATATATATATTATATATATTATGGGCAGTGCGTGTTCATGCGGCTCTTTCTTTTGCACATTCAGGTGTGGCTTATTTTGGTGGTGTGTGCTCTTCCTGGAACGCTGGGGTTGCTGAAGACATACCACAAACGTACAGTGGAGTCACAACTATGGCTCACGAGATCGCACATTTGTAAGTTGTCTTTTAATGCAATTGCAAAGTGCAAAGAGCACATGCCTACCCACCGTTGTAGCTCGGCGGTTAAAAGTTTTGCGCACTTAAGCTCGAGGACACGGGCTCGATTCCCGGTCACGTTGGCCGCATTTTGATGGAGGCGACATAGAAAAAAAATTGTGCTCTTTTTTTAAGTGCATTAACCAACCCTAGGTGGTCAGATGTAGTACTGATCGACTTCCCCACTGCCATAACTCTCTAATCGTAGCGCGGTTGTGTGGCTTAAAAGTACGTAATTTAATCATATTATCGAAGAACACGTGTTAATAAATAATGAAATATATAGTTACAATTTCCTTTCCGCAGTATATGTCGCCTACGCATACCAGCCTTTTCTTCTCACTTTCGAGCCTAAACATGCTTGAATTCAGCATAGAATATTATTCATTGTTAATTGTTCTCGTATGAAAAATTGAAGTTGTGCCCGTATACAACGCAACACACAAGGAAAGCTTTATGAAAAAAAAGCTTCAAGTGTTTTCATCAAGACACACGCTTGGTGGCTCAGAATTCTCGCATGAACGTTCGATTTGTTGATTGGAATCCGTGCTAAAACCACTTGATGTTGAAATCTTGGAGACGCGCTTGACACTCTGAATAGCTTGGCCGTTTAGTTGTATAAGAAGAAATTACAAGAAGACTTAACTAGAATTCGAGGACAGTCTCGCCACGACATAAGTTTATCAGCGTCATATAATAATATCGTCACAGCGTCATATAACGTCTCAAAGCCAAGATTTGATTATGAGAGACGCCGACGTGGGGGGCTCCGGAAGTTTCGACCACCTGGGGTTCTTTAACGTGCACCTAAATTAAGTACATGAGCCTCACGCATTTTCGCCTACATCGAAAGTGCGGCCGCCGCGGCCGGATCAGCATCATTCCCTATTTCAGCATTACTGCTATCTTGAAGCTCGAGAGGAACATTCGCCTGTAAGTCTACAGCACCTGTGGAGTACTTCATAGGTACGGCGATGAATTTCGCTACGCCCAGTGCGTTCGTTTTCAAGTCAGGACACTCATTGACGTGAAAGTTTAGGCTGTTCTTCGCATATATTTTCTTTTGGGGAGAGGGGAGCTACCCGCCTACCCCCTCCTTCTGCCGAACTCCTGATGAAGGGGGTGTTTTACCGAGAACAAATAATGAAAATAGGGGTTCTTCAAGTATAGTCAAGGCCTTCGGCAAATGCATCCCCCCTCCCTCTCCCGAAAAAAAAATTCCATCGCTACGGCCTCGAAATATGATTAGATAAACTCGAGAGTTCCCCTTCTTTCAGATTGGGCTCGGTACATGACGGAGAGACTCCAGCTGCCAAGCATGAGAGGGCATCCTGGAGCGACAAGGTGTCCTCGTAGCGAGGGATACCTCATGGGCGACAATTCTCCCACGAAGAACGTGTACAGGCTTTCGGACTGCACTAAAGAACAAATTCGATACCTGTTCAGGTGCGTGAAGGCATACTTTATGTACCCTACTGCACTAGCAAAGTTATATTGGCTTTAACAAACGAGCTTAGCGGATACCATCATTGCAGTGGACAGTTCACAAAAACAAAGACAAAGGATATGTTATCGATCACCCGACCACAGTTGTAGTGTCACACTACAGCGCTTTCGATTGGTAGACAGGTGCGACGGTGATGGTGACGTAATACGCGCCGGTAGTCACTCGTTATATAAGGGAGAGGGCGATAGAAGGGACAGAAGGTGAGCGCGCTTTAGAGCCTGTCATGCGCACGGGTGATGTGCGACGGATGAATATGGAGGTTTACAGTAAATATGTTTAATTAACCACCCAGTAGCCGGTAACATGAAACGACAGAGCAACACAGGAGGAAATACTAACAGCGTCTATGAAGGCGCCAGAAATTTATTATTGCGACAGCAATTATATGGACACTCTCGGCTGATTTTTGCCGTCGCCGTCATGCCCCGGTTATGTATATGAATGTATATATATATAAAAAGCCTAAACAAAATAAAGCGAAGAAAAAAAATCCGAAGAACCCGACTCGGGATTCGAACCTATGTACAACCGTTAGAATGCTAAAGAAGGATCCTTAATCTATCATGGCTTGAACGTCTCCCTTCACTCCTCGGCCGCCAACTCTTCCCGTGCCGGCCACATATACTTTGCCTCTCTCCTTGTTAACTGCACCGTCTTGTAAAGCGCAGGGATGTACAAGCCTGGTCGTCAACCCGTTGCCAGAACATATACGCAAGAATTCCCAATCACCCAACCTCTACCGTGGGAAGGCAAGTGTCGGTCAGAGACCCCGCGATGGCTCGGGCAAAGGGGAAGATGTTTAACAATCGTTTCTGGCGACAGGCCGCCCAGCGAGGCTTCCTACGTCACTCTACAGCAGCCAATGAAAGCCGCTGAGCAATGCGCTGGAGTAAGTGCGGAGTATCCACCGGAATATAATCAGGAAATGAGCGCCGTTTCCCTCCGTCCGTCGCCCACGGGAATAAAACAGCACCGAATGAATGTATATACTCCGGTACATTCCGATGTGTTCGAGGTTCAGTGACGCCACCGGAGTTAGTTTAGCTCGAGCAACATCCCCCAAGACCTCCCAGCTGGATATTTTTTTTAGTTTACAGTGTAGTCATGCGTTCCTCCAACTCCCACTCTTGCGCGCGTGGTACCTCGGCCGAAGCGGCGTCGGCATGCGCAACAGCTCGGTTTGTGAGCTCTTGAGCCCCCGCGTGTGCCACCTCGTTGCAGGCCGACGGGGTTTGTGTGTGTGCGGGCGTCCATATAACGAAAGTGTCATTTTAGGAGCTGGCTCGCCAGGTTATTGAGGTGGGGCGAAGTACCTAGCCGTAACCTTACTTCCAAAGGCGGCCGCTACAGGCGCAGCTCGCGTGAAAGAGACGTCTTCCTGTAGTTCTTCGAGTGCCTTGATGATGATATTAACGCAAGCAAAACCACATATAGCATAGCCAACTATCGCATGCGCACGCTCGCGCGAAAGAGAAGTCCTCTTTCTCTTGTTCTTCGAGCGCATTGATGATAATAATAACGCAAGCAAAACCACAAATAGCATAGCCAACTGTAGCATGCGGCGCTCGCTCCACTCCGGCGTGTGCTCTAGTTTGATAGGCGACCGCTAGAGGGCCACAACTGCACGCTTCCTCTCACTTTCGACAGTCGTCAGTTAGTGCGCTTCGATACTACTAATATGAACGAAAGACAAGCCGGCGGAGCGGAGGGCTCGCAATGCATCAGCAGCGTGGCCTTGCCGCCAAGACCCTGTGGTGAGAGCCCGCGAGGCCGCAGAGAGACGTCAGCGTCGTGCCGACGCCGAGATACAAGAGGACGAAGCCGAAGCAGCGCGGATACGGGGGAAAGAGAGCCTCGAAGCCCCCGTTTCCGGTTGCGGGATGCAGCGGCCAAGCGCCGAAAGTGGTCGCTACCTGAAAGTTGGTGACGCCGACGCACGCTTCAAGCGCGATTTCCTCGACCACTCGTTCGGCCACAGCTGGAAGGTCCGTGACCGCTTGTGGTTCGACAGCAGCCTTACCACAGTCGCTACTATAAAACCGTGTGACGTCTTTATATGAGAGTAGAGGAATTGTACGGAGCATTAACGGTTTACCCGATTATCTACGAGCCAGCTTCCTTTCATTGGCGCTGCAGTTTCAGAGGTGTGCTCTAAGGAACCAGTTTCTGCATTGACTATCGGCGTGTCTCGCAGGCGCTCAAGCAGAGCGAAAGATAAACCGGTGAGGATAAACGTCCCGTGTGATACGTCACGTGCGCGTCCACCAATCACAGTTCAGAACGCAGTCACGTGGCGGAGCACAGTGCTTTCTTCCGACACCACCAAATGGCTCTGCCCGCCGGACATCTTGGCAGAGGCGGAGAAGAGAAAAAGACGCTATTTCTGCAACCCTAAATGGGAGCACATCTCAGCGTCTGCAGGGGAATGGGGAGGAAGAAACAATGATGGGAAGAGTTGAGTAGAAGAGGAGGAGAGTAGCGTCCGTAGCAGAGGACATGGCGGGCGACTTCTACAGCCGCTTCTCCGGCGGCTTGTGCAGTCCTATGCGCCTACACACAAGTTGGAGGTAGCGTCATCTGAACCATTGAAAGACGCGTCGAAATATAAAACGCGAAGCATTCCCTCACCCATTACAGCTGTGCTCATCATTCAGAGTCATTAAATAAAATTTCCTCGTCTCTGTAAATGAACTACACGCGTAAGATAATGCTTGGTACCTAATTAGTTGACCATATTTTCGTCAATAGATAAACGATGGAGCAAGCTATTATCCTTGATTCGTGTAGCTGTGTGATACGGTGCTATCCTTATCAATGGTAAGCCTTTCACAAAAAACATTTGGGACGTAATGTCTAACTCTTGACCAATCTTCATCTAATTGCAGTTCTTCTGTTGAAGAAAAACATTGCAGCCTCTTGGCTTGCCAATATGGGAGGGGGGGAGAGAGAGAATAAGAATAAAAGAAAGGCTGGGAGCTTAACCAGGGCTGAGCCCGGTAGGCTACCCTGCACGGGGGACGGGGGGAGGGGGAAGGAAAGTTAGAGAAAAGGAGGAGAAAAAAGTCACTCTTTCAGCCGACGCAAGAGTTCCGCGTTTGACATCACAAACGGCGAATCAGTCCGGTATCCTTGAGAAGCGCAACAGCGCTTTCGTTGCCTGTCGGAACTGTGATGGGCAGCCCCAGGGTCCCAATATTGTTCGCGACAGTGAAAGCGCTTCCGTCCATTTGATTTAGCGCAGTGCTGAGGCGAAGCCTCTCGTTTGCGTATGTCCGGCAGTAACACAGAAGGTGCTCAATTGTTTCCATCAACGGCACAGTCGTTGCACTCGGCGTTGTCGGCCATCTCTATCCTAAATGAGTAGGCGTTGGTGAATGCTACACCCAGACGCAGACGGCACAATACTGTCTCTTCTTCCCGGGAAAGACCAGGTAGTAGCCGCAGTCGTAGAGATGGGGTCGAGAGAATACAGTCGAGCAGTTATTGAAATGCAATACCTGCTTTGAAAGCTTGATATATGTAGGCTAAAAGTTGTTCAGAATTGTGGGCAAAAGGACAAACGACGTTTCTCCACATCTGTTTACCATAAATGTCCATGAAATCTGTGTTTGTGTGCAACATAATTGAATGGTGCAATGAATGAAATTAATGCGCTTTCATAGACAAGACACCATCTAGCGAGATATACGACAGATGTCATTTTCCTGGATGTGCAGGCTTCTACCGCTGAGCTGTATTAACTTACGAAAGCAGGCGAATGTCAAGAACAACAACTATCCGGGTGAAGTTGTCGATCTCACAAATTTTTGCCGTGTGCTACACCCAGACGTAGCAAACGTCTGGCCTGAAGACGTACGTATACCTAAATTTTATATTTTTCTTATTACGTAACAATCCTATTATTGCGATAGCAATTATATGGACAGTCTCGGCTGGATATTGCCGTCGCCGCCATCATGCACCGTATATGTATAAGTATGTATATATATATAAAAGCCCCCAAAGAAAAATCATTCAGAAAAATGCTTCCGAAGCGCGGAATCGAACCAGGGACCTCTTGCTCCGCAGCGAGTGGCGCTAACCACTGCGCCACGAAACGCAGATCCTCCGTGTAGCTAACGGCGAGCGTTATATAAACACGCTTTACCGCTGGACGGACTCAGAGACGGCCGGCGCTTATAAGCGTTTCTTCATTACCAGCGAGATGGCGCTAGGAGCGCGACGGGCGCATTTCAATGTCGTCGGCGAGCTCGCTCCCTCCTTCGTATATTTGCGCAGGGAGAACCTTGCCCTTCCGCGGTCGGCTCGCGCGATTTGACATCCCTGTTCCCCTCGTGGTGAGGGGAACAGGGATGTTTCAAGATTTCACCGTGATGTCCGCGCTCATGTTACGAAGCGTACGAAAGTCACTCGAGCTCAAGAGACGCCGCTAAACGAACAAACAGGAGATGAGCCGCGAACTATCAAGTGTCACAGCTCGACACTTGAATCACGCTAGTTTCCTTCGCTGCTTCAGCCACCTTTGCAACAGGAGCGCTGTTGAAACTGAGAGTATCCATTGGCGAGCCTCACTTCATATAGCATTAGTTTCTTGCTATCGCATTCATTGCTTCGGCCTTGCGGCGAAACTATGACTTTTTTATTTAGCCCACAGACCTTGAGGAAACCTGAAGATTACATATTTTAGAAAGCTCCTTACCTCCCGTTACTTTTGTTACTTCTGTATGCAGTAGCTCGTTTTAGGCCGAGGTGCTACTATATCGGAAGAAAATTATTCTCACTGCTTTAAGGGCTTCGACTCATTTGCTACATTTATAGCACATGTGCAATGTATACTCTAAGGCAAAATTACCCGAAAGCGGTGTAACGGAGCCAATAGGCGTACGCCATGTAAGGATGGACTGTTGAACGAGCAACCATAGAGGGACGTGTGCCGTGTGCAAACCATTTAGTCTCCAAAAGGAGCAACGGTGCGGGAGACGCAGTGCGCGGTGCAGAAAATACGTTCCGCGTGCAAACCGTTGTCTAGGAGAACTAACCGTCCACCAAGTCAGTCTTTCCACATGTGTTCATGGTGGCGTGTTGGCGGTTGTGTCGCGATCGACAATTATAGTTCGACGATGTAGGAGCTATGCCGCGGCGCCTTAAGTGCACGCGAAATGCGTCGATGAGCTTGTGGTGCTGCTTTACGTTTCGCCGCACCCATGAAGTCTGGAGCTGGTGTCGACACGCCGCGTTCTATTTCTCCGGCGTAGTCACGGCACTGCGTCGCCACCAACTGGGAATGGCGGCCCAGAAGACAGTAGGCCTATTGGAACTATGATTTCAATCTGACTCTGGGAAGAAATCGGCGCTGGATCCTTCCACAAGTAAGTGATCTTTCTTTATTCTGCCGTATCTGTCGCGCGCGCACGAAACGCACCGCAGTTGCCGACAACGGGCTCGATCGTGTAGGATATAAAGCGCGCGAAATCTACCGCGAGAGCTGGCTTGGGCATCAGCTCACCTTTGTTTTGTGACCGCCTGGATATTGGCCGCCATTGTCATCGGACGTCCGCGAGCTCGCTCACAGAGGATTCGCCGTGGTAATGAGCTACGAGCTCGCGATATTGGACAGGGGCCTCGCCGCTGCAACTGGTACTCGTGCAAAACGCACTGCGGTGGCCGGTAACGAGCCTGGATTTTCTGTCGCGCGCTTGAAATGCACCGGTATGGGCTGGCGTACGCTTTAGTTAGCCGACTTTAGCTGTGCTTCGGAAATGTGTGGAATTTCGTCGCCATTACCATCGGCTTCCTCGTCGTTCGCTCGCAAACAGTTCGCTGCCGTTCGGGGGCGGCGGCCCCGCTTTCACTCGTTCGAGGTTTACCGGTTCGCTGGCGGCAGCGGTTGGCCTGACGGGCTTGCTCGAGCTGTACGAACCCGCTTTGCAGAAAAACTCGCCGACACGGTCGCGGGCGTGATGGCTGCCGCCGACGCGCTTGAGCTTTGGTTATGTTGACATCACGGTGAAATTATTTAATGCTACATTTTCACCTTTTCACATTTTTTTCACCTATTTCACCTTTTCATTTTACTTGCACGTATTTGGCATGTGCGTGCATCTTCATCTTCTCTGTCACAGGTGACTATTTGTAATCTTTTTCGGCTTTGCAGGATGCAGCCTTTGCCACAACGGGCAAACTGTTGTGTGCGCTGGAGCAGGAATGTCAGTCATCTGTCGCTTTCGTTGGAGCAGCTTCACAAAGAGGACTGTACGAGAAATGTCAACGCGGGTGGACCTGTATTGGACACTTGACAGAGAATTCACTGAACGGAGGCATAAACTTCATATGTACAAAGAAAAATAAAACATTTCATTGCCTCACTTTTGTCTTTCGTGGTCGCATTGACTTCGAAAGCAGTAAAACACGCATGACTAAATGTTCTTTCGCATGTTATTTTCGGCCCCATTTGTCGCTCGCCGCGGAAAAAAACACGTGAAAAGGTATCAAGCATTGCGGAGATCAACTGTAGAAAATGATCTCTGAGCGATTAACGGGTCACATGAACTGGGGATAAAAAATGTCGTCGAAAGACGATAGTTTCCTGCCGGCCGTACTACATGAGTCCTCCTTCTCTATGTTGAATCGCAGCATCCGGCTCCTAGCATCGAATTTGCAGCGCAGCTCAAAAACACTAGCATTTTCAGCGCCGTGCAAGAAACACAAGGGTCTTTAGAATTACGTATCCATGTATTTTCTAGTAAAGGAACACACCACCTAATACTTACGCATTGATGTAGCCCCTCAGGTATGCGTAAAATTTGCTTTTTGATCGACAGCGTTCACAAGTATGAACGACGATACCAGTGCAAGATGGCTGGGCGTTCAGAAAGTGGTTAAACTTTGGCCGCGTGGCTGAATCGGGTGACAGACAGACAAAGAGAAAGACAGACAGACCAAAACTTCTGCGTCAAAGTTCCCCAAGAAAGACTTTCGTCTTTAAAAGTTCTTCCCAATGGAGTATTTCAGTGGACTGATCGTTCGTCTGGCGAGGTGCAACTGTGGGGACTAACAGCTGCCCGGTAACGTGTAAATATCAGGACTAAATGTTAATTCATTAAGGTATCTGTAGGGAATAACTGTTGACCTGTAAGGTGTGAATGTGAGGAGTAAATTTTAGTCCATTGAGGTGATGTGTGGGGACTAACTGCTAGACCCGGTGCCGTTAGTCCTTAAAGAGATTAATGGTTGTGGCAGGCCGATTAGTCCCCGAAAGGATGAACCATACACCCTTTTAACACCCTTTGCCTTAGAGTTTCCGCAGACACTTTGGAACACAAATTATCAGTCAATACTATGTTTTTTTTAAAATTAGTCCGTGTTACTTTGGGTGCCAATTATGTCTTCTCTCACAAAAGCAATAGTGTAAAATTCTTCATGGCACTTCATTCTACTCATTAAATGTCGGCAATGGTCCCCATCACTACGCGCATGCGCAATTAAATTATGTCACCCATTTCATCATCATGACATGAAAGCCTGCAATTTTTTCGCAATCTACGCAATACCATGCGCAAGCTGTGCAAACAGCACGCGCTTCACCAGCAATACAGGATTACAGGAGCAAGGTCTACGTTCACCGCTTTGATTAACGCAGTGAAAATGGGGGGAATGCTCCTGATTTTTCTAAACACAAGTTTGCCCTGTAAAAAATTGGTAACTGAAATATTTGCATGTAAGCGTACACCAAAAGGACATAAGGAGGAACTTTATTTCATTTTCACATGTGCAAATTAACTAAATATTGTTCTCTGCACGCGCACAGAGGCCTGGCGATGGCTATAAAAAGTGCATGGTTCACTGCTGCTGGGAAGACTATTACGAAGAGATTTACACGCTTACGAATTGTGAAGCGCATATGATGCTGGAAGGAATGCCTTGCGGCGACAATAAGGTGCACGCCTCTTAAGTTCTTAGCATGTCATCCTGCGTTCTTGTCCTTATTGTTAACACGCATCAAGCGTATCGCAGAAAGCAAAAGCGGCACTAATGCAAAATTAGGTGTCTGAGAGTAGCACTCGCAATTACTCTGTTTTTAAACTTGCGATTAACGGTGTGCCAGCTTCTTTTTTTTTCTCAGTCAATGTATTCATCCTTGCCCACCACTCTACGGTTTTCGGCGCCCAACGTTGTTTTGCACTGCCTCCCGGATCGGAAGAATTACATGCGTTCTTCACCTCAGCTGACTTTGCACGGCATCCGGGGTGCCACACCTTTGACTACGCAATGATTTCGTGTTGTGACGTCATTACGTGACGCCATAGCGACGTCATACTAACGTCACAAATCTATGCTATCTGTGCGCGAGGCCTATGTGATTGGTTTCTGAGACGTAATTTGTGTTTCTAATATTTTTCATAATTACACTACTCCAATCTTAACTCACGACATACCTTAATGTCCATTCCATTATATACGACCCTCAGCTTTTCCCAGTGTATCCGTTCCTAATTTTTTTAAAAATTTACCACAGTTTTCGGACAGCTCGCGCCGACACTTCGCGGCTCCATTGTATGTAATCTAGCCTGGTCACACACCTTGCTTGACCGGTTTGTCGGTAATATAGCTAGAATAGATCCCAACATCTAAAATTAAACCGGAGCGTTCACTATGCATTCTCTGGCAGGTAAGGCGCAAATAAACACGGACAGAGAAAGGACAGAAACATAAAAAGCGCTACTCAAAACTGGATTTATTCCGGAAAGAATACGCATATTGCACACACATCTCAAACCACTGGACATGCGCGAGAAAGCATGAAGAAAGGCACCCAACCGTCATCGCTGCGTAATTGTTTTATTTTTGTCATCAAGTGTTGTATTATATTGATGTCATGGATTGTTCCTGCTATTAGGGGCTTTTGTGTATCCTATGTGCAGTTGGAGCGTCCCTTCAAGTGATCTTTTAGTTAGCCAGGGGCGTAGCCAAGGATGGGGGGAGGGTTTCAACTCCCCTCCCCTAAATGTTTCAATTTTGCACGTGTACGCACACACATACAAACCTACGCCCGAACATACAAACCTACGCCCGAACAACTATAATTTAAGCCCTACCCCCCCCCCCCCCCCCCCTCCAAAAAAAATTCTAGTTACAGCCATGTGTAACGACCATGACCGGGCACCATTCCTATTCAGACTTTCCTCTGTCCGTGTTCTGAGCGTCTCCTGCCTGAAAATGCTGCCGCACGTACTGGCTCCCAACTAGCACCTTGTTTTACTAAGCTTTTTAAACTCTCGTTGATCTCGTCGGCTGCAAACACACTGTTTTTAGTTAACCGTAGGATATATTGGGAATACTCTAATTTTCCCGCTGTCTAATATTTTCTACCGCCCTTTGTTTCTTTACAGACATGCAGGCGAGGAGTTTGTGGAGTACACATATGGAGTGATGTGTACAAGACATGGCGCACTTTTAACACATCATAACTTCTTTATAGAGGAAGAGTTGAGGAACCAAGAAGGCCACAAATTTGATGAAGATAAGCTTCGTTCATCGGGATATTGCGATACAAAGAACGCCGTTGGAAGCTAAGCCTTACGACTAGCCTTGGCAGAAAAGCACACATTTTAAGCGACTTTGAAGCATCAGTTGTTTGTGCTAAGTTACATTTTCACCTAATCAAAACGCGACCAAAGATGAGATCGCATCGGTTTACAGACCGCCTGCTCGGCGGGTCGTTCTGGTGGTTACAGATAATAAAGCAAAAATATCTTGCATGGCTCCGCTTGGGCAAAACGTTGCCGGCGATGTGTGTTTGCTGCGTATTCTATGGCCAGTACCACCGCAGAATCAGTCAAAATAAACCTTTAGCAGTGCTGGCGAAATAGCGATATAGTGTCTAAGCTTACCGCTATTACCGCCGGCCCTAGCAAGCGGACGTTTTGCTGCAAGGTCAGTCAATGCGTATAATCAGCCGCCGTCTAAGCATAGCGGCTAAGTTCATGCGCTGCTAAGCTTGAGAATGATCGCGGCTTTTAGTGCCTGATTTTGTGTGCGTGACTAACTTCCTTCCCTATCCACATTTTATCCCCACCGCGACAATTGATTGTTGGTTTTCTGGCTAAAGCAATTTATCATATTCACTATAATCATTTCCAGCCATGGGAGCTGCATTTCGATGTGCGCGAATAAAAATCCTGTATACCTAGATTTCGGGGACATAAGCAAAACGAAAAAAGTCAATATTGTTGCGGGATCCCAGAATACGGCATGTCTCAGAATCACATCGTGGTTGTGACAAGTAACACAACAGGAGTACAATGTCGATAATGTAGTACTATACTCGGGACAACATTTCTTGACAGCACTGTTGAAGCTACAGAACCGAAACGCATACCTGCTACCACGCCAAAAATAGTAGTTATGTTTACGGATAATTTT